>NC_072460.1:6546011-6646011 GCF_027596085.1 Anoplopoma fimbria | reverse complement strand
ATAAAAAATAGTTTGCCATACAAATTGGTAATTTCAGTGAAAACTATTTTTAAATTAGAAACGGAAAAAGGTCGTAAAAAAGAAAGCTGTGTAGTGAACGCATTATAGCTTTGAGTCTGCAGTGACTGCACTCTTCTATGGTATTCTGTATGCTGTGCGACTAGTCAATATGTTCCGCAATATATTCTATAAACGCTGGAGTGCAAATGATAATAAAAGTGAAAGTTAATTTTCTTAAACAAACCAGTTATAATGGACAAGACAGCTGAGAAAAAAACATTTTGTTGTTAGGTGATGTACTAAAGTTCCTTGACGATAATCCAATGGCAGAGTGCAGTAGAATAATATTTTTCGGGATCAGTTTTTTTTTTGGTTCAAAATAATTAGCCTAAAAACTCACAACATTAAAGCATTCTTACAACTTTTCTATTTCAGAAATTAGAATTTGGAAAGTTTTAGTTTGAACAGTTTGCCGTCCAGCCTGAGACCTTTGAACCCTTCTCCTTAACTTAACTGCATTACTGTTTGCAAGTGCCGCATTCATTACATTCTATGTATGTGCAAAGAAAAAAGCAATATACTGACAGTTTTTGTGACGCGTCATAGGGATGTTAGCAAATATGTCCTCTTCTTATCTGTTTGGCATTGTGGTGGCTTGCATTGCAATTGAATTGAAAGAAGTGCAGAGGATGAGATAGCTGTCGATGGTAACAGGCATACTGGCTGTAGAATCGGAAAGTGATTTGTCAATCAACAGATCCAATTCAAAACCTCAACGAAAAAGTTCTACATATTGCAAAATGTGCTTATTCACTCTCCTGTTGAGAGTTAGATGAAAAGAGTGATACCAACGTACTCCTCAAAGTATGAAGCCGCAGCCAGCAGCCGGCTAACTTAGCTTAGCATTATGACTAGAAACGGGGAAGACCGTTTTGCGACGTCAGAATCCAGGCGAAATCCGTCTCTTAAGCTTTCCAGTTAAGACGTTATATCTTGTGTGTTTGCTAACCAAATCTGTCCCATTTGGAGAAAAAAACGTCCATCTATGAAAATTCCAGTTATTTTACTACATTAGTCAACCTCCACAACCTCTAGCATTAATGCATAGTACAGCCCAGCCAAACGTGGACTGCATTAAGTCGATCCAATCTGTTCGGATTCAATTAAATGTCCACTAACGGCCCAGTTGTTCAGTATTCCTGCTGTGATGTGAAGCTGCTATAATTCCTCTGATGAAGCTGAAGGGATGACGAGGTGAACGCAGAGCCGCCAAACTCACACGAAGTTATGCAGGAAAACTAAAAGACAGATAAAGAGGAATGATTACAAAAACAAAACAGAGAACTACAACCCCAACATACTTTAAAGTCTTTTGCCCTCAAATAAAAGAATAAGGTTGGCTGGACGCGTTCCTTTCGCCCAGATGGATGGCTGTAAATGAGTGGGTGTCACCTTTGCCGCTTCTCTGTCATTGTAAAGGTTTGATTTAGTTACAGAGAACAGATTCCCCGGTGTGAACTGGCCCAGTGATAATCATCAGAAAATGCTTTATTGTCCAATCAAAAGCATCTCCATGTGAATGCAGTAAAAATGGTGTCTGGCTAAGAGTTCTTGGGTATGGGGGAATCATTCAGAGACCCAGGCTCTGAACCAGCGAGACGCAGCGGAAGCAGAGGGCCAGAAAGCCGGTGCCCAGCAGGTCCCCCAGGGCGGTCAGGTAGGGGATGGAGAAGTTGTCAGGGTCCAGGCTCCGTCTCCACATCACACGGATGATGAGGTCGGCAAAGTAAAGGAGGATGGCCACCTGTTAGGAGAAGAAAACTGAGCTGAGAAGGCTGCGATTAGAGGAGAAAAACAAAACGTGGATATAATGGGAGAAAATGGGGTTAAAGTAGGCGGTAACCTCCTAGTTGAAAAAGTGAAGCTACTGCAGAGGTGCTTTAAACTGGCATTCTTCCTACTGACCAGCAGGGGGCGACTCCTCCGGTTGCAAAAAGAGGTCAGATTGTATAGAAGTCTATGAGAAAATGACTCTACTTCTCTCTTGATTTATTCCCTCAGTAAACATTGTAAACATGAGTTTATGGTCTCAATCTCTAGTTTCAAGTCTTCTTCAATACAGCATGATGTTCATTTAGTAAATTATGCTCCATTTCCAGACAATCAACGTCTAATTTTGTGCAATTACGCTAACAATTCGAACAAACACCGCATGTTAAATGAAAGTCATGGGAATATTAAAAAAAAAAAAGTTTCCTTCTATTTCTTGTGGGGGGGACATGAAATATCTGAGGAGTTTACCTGCAGCAGAGCAGCACACAGGTAGCAGATGGAGAAGGCTACAGTGATAGGCGCCTCCTCTCCCTGCAGCAGAGAGATGGCGTAGAGGAAGACCATGTGACCGGGGACAACCAGCATCAGGAGCACCCGCGCCGACTTGGAGTTCACCCCTGGGAGACAAAGACGAGTGAGTACTTGGTAGGCGGTGGTACTTTATTTTAATACTATGATCCCTTTTAAGAGTGGGTTTTTTTTCCCCGCTGTTTGCTCAGTCCTGTCCTGCTGTTCAAATAAAGAGCCGGCCCAGCACCTATTTAAGAAGCTCCTCTGGATATTCTACTGCAGGTTTAATCCATTCAGTTCCTAAAAAAGGACATTGACTCCAGAAAATGGTCTCTTTGGTAACAAAGAAAGATATTCAAATCACCAGACTTTAGAATTATATCCTCAACAGATGATTAAACCATGATAATAAATATGTGTTCTCCAGACTAATATTAACCAGAGATAATAACAGTGAATTAGCATTATTTAAACCATTGGTGTGTTACTTATCCATTTGACACAGATCAAATATATATATTTTCATTCTTAGTTGTGTAAATGGCCGTAGTTGATCCCAGGTCCCTACGGTTCCCCTCTTACGGTTAGATACCCATGTGAACTGAGGATTAATGACACCGTTTAACAATCATAGGGTGAAATAAAGTTAGATGACAATATTCAGAAAAAAATATGCGATTGGGAGACAAGAATTAATGATTTGTAGTTGCCCAAATCCAAACAATGAGTTTCTTTTATCAATTACACCCATTATCATTCTGTTAATGTCTTCTCACTTATTGAAGTATCACAGTTAAAGAAAGCTTTGCTGTCAATTTCCTTTTCTGTATTGTTCCTCTTTACACATGGGCCACCAAAAATGTACTTGAGTCAACACATTTTTTTTACAATCTTGATGGCCCATTTCTTACAAATATTAGCGTCTAACCCTGCTGTGTAATAGATACCAACATGTGCATTTTACCTGAGGAGAAGAAGGTGATGCAGGGGTTGGGCCAGTGCTGCCTCATCTTGTAGGGCAGCACTCCCGGGAGGCTCCAGAAGTGCAGGTAGGTTGAGATCCTACTGGCCTGGATGGCCACCAAGTTACCACCCACTCCTACACAGGGCAAGGGAAGAGAAAGGGCAGACCGACTGAGAACATATATATGATTTATATGAATGAAGGAGCAAACGCTTTCATTTCATGTCGCACTTAGACTTGTGTTTTCCCATGCAGATTAATTCAAAAGAGCTGATATTGATTTTTTTTTTATCCTAATAAAATCAACTGAAACAGTTTTAGAATCAGTTAGATAAGATAAGATAATCCTTTATATATTATTATTATAGAAATTTGCAGGATTACAGCAGCATAGGGTAAAGTGCAAACAAGAGACATAGTAAAAGAAAAACAAGATAAAATGAAAATGAAATAAAAAAACAAGTATTATAAATAAGCAATAAAAAACAGTAGAGATCAACAATAACTGAAATATTATATTTACAGACAGAAAAAAAACAACTATTATAACTATAATTGCACAGTGTATTTGTATTGCACAGGTTTTTAGTGTCATGTGTCATGTGGTCTGCTGGGAGCAGAGTTGGTGGTGTAGTCTGACAGCAGCAGGAAGGAAGGACCTGCGGTTAAAACCCTTAATCTCTTTCATCGTAGCTTGCACACATATTTAAGCGTGCAATGACACAATAGTCCACCTTAATAAGCCAAGCCGCGAGGCCAATATAATAGTTATTCTGTCTGAATATATATAATATTTCAGTTATTGTGGATTCTTTACTGTTTTTTATTGCTTATTTATAATACTTGTTTTTTGATCTTGTTTTTTTACTATGTCTCTTGTTTGCACTATACCCTATGCTGCTGTAAATCCTGTAAATTTCCCCACTGCAGGACTAATAAAGGATTATCTTATCTTATCTTATCTTACTTTACCCAAATCTGGCCAATGGAGTCACAGCATTTGAAAAGAAAAAACACAAATAAAAGATCTACCAGGAATCTCAGAGAGCTGGAACGCAGCCGTATGGAAAATAAACGGCATGCAGCTGTATGTATCCGCCAGTGAAATGTGACCCTAGTTCTGTGAAAACCTTTTCCAAAACTGTGATTGATAGATAACTTGTTTCTGACTTGCTTTGTGTCAAGGTCTCTGATCCGTTCTACATGTTATTTGCTGATTTTTAAACGGGTCCCAGCTGTGACATGCTTCAAGGAAACAAAAAAAGGCTCCCGGGGTTAAACTGAGTTGAGATTTTATCCTTTCATTCTGGTGCGAGTCAAGCCTTTTTACTCACTCCTTCAAAGCCCCATTTATCTGAATGCAGAAGAACTTTTCAAGATCCAGCTTGGCTGTCAAAGTCCGTTTTAAAATTGCTGTTGACAAGGGTATCCGTGCCTAATGCAGTTACACAAGTTCATGTATTTTTCATGTATTTATCCCCAAAAAACAGTGATGAATCGTAAAAAAAAAAAGGGTTTTATATGCAGCCAGTGTGGGAAAATGGGAAATTCAAACCAGATTGTCAAATTTAGAATTTAGCATTGCAAAACGAGAGAAAGAGAGAAAGATAAAAAAAACAAAAACAGTGGCACGATGGGCAGAGAGCAAATGTGGAAAAATGGGAGTGCTTATTAAAGGCCCTGTCAGCTGTGCTAGGACACTCTGGGTGAACCATTAGTGGTTTGTATCGACTACTCAGCAGATCCCTGCATGTATCGTCTCTCAGCCCAACCACTTATTCTCAAGGCTGTGTCTTTCTTCTTCTTCTTTTTCATCATTTTATAACAGCATTATGGTGGTTAAAATCAGTTTTCTACGTGTCTGAAGTAACTATAAACCTTCAGACAGGGTTTCGCTCTCTGCTCTCCACAGCTGTTTGGGTCTTCCTCACGGAGAAACGAGCGGGAAGTAAATCCAATTTTGTTTTGTCTTTCCTCTTTCTCCTTCCCTCTGCTCCTGATTACTTCCTCTTCTCCATCTCATCCTCCATTTAGGTCTTAGAGTGAATTACCAGCGGACTAAGATGATCTCTCTTCTCTTTCTTAATTGCACTTAATGGAACTTTTGACACACGTCATATTGACGCTTTAACTGTTACCAACCACATGGCACGTGTTCAAAACAGGAAGTACAATAGTCTACAATCTGCACATCATGCACAACCTCTTTACGTTCTTCCATCGTTTGAGCCGTCACATGCGAAACGATCCATCCAATTATCAAAATCTGTCAGACATACATGTATATATTCCATAAATAACAAATAGATTTACTGTATACATATGTGCATATCCTTTTTCTTTGTACTGCAGTATTGACTTTTCCCAGTTAACTTTGAGCTACTGTTGAAATTGTATTCTAAAAAAGTTCAGTGCTATACACACTAGCAATCAGACAAACCTGACATTCCTGTATACAATAAGTTAAAGAAAACAGAGAGAACATTTCCATTGCTGTCTGCCGTGGTGAAAAAACATCCAAACATTTTGACCAGTAATGTTAACAACCTTTCATTCTGGTGCCGACGGACAAAATGACTGGGTGTTGAAGCTCGAATGAAGTGTTGTGACAATTGCACTCATAGTTTAGAGAATGTAAAGACTGTTTCAACAAAATGGGCTGAAGCCATTGAAAAAAAACTGTAAATTCCTTGCTAACTCCCCCTTAGTTACTGTTGCTAAGCTTTACAAATCAAAAAGTTATATTTAGATTTTTCTTGTGTATTTTTGATCAAAAAAATAACCAGCATTCACTCCTGTTTTTAGTTCAATATAATATCATTATCAATGCAACTGTGATGGCTTCTCTCATCATGTTCGTTACAAACCCTTTATGCACTGCCGTATAAACATCTGTGCAATAGCAGTTTCTAAATTGTCACTCTGGACAACAATCAATAGAATGGCTAAAATGATAACGTATCCGTCCGTTTGATCACTCCCTGTGGCTTCATTTAGCTTTTAGGAGCTTACCGTTGATGACAGGTGTGAAGACAGCCATGCCCTTAAAGTTGGGATCGCTCACTGTCCTGTCCAGTATAAGGCCTCCGAAACTGGAACGCACAAACACAGAGGGAATAAGACCCGCATGCAGTCACTGAAAGTTATTTTTTCCCAGCCTGATGTCAGAATGGAAGACAGCTAATCCAGTTTTCAGCTTTCTAATTACCAGTTCAGAGGGCTGATATATGTTCTCACTGTACTACTTTTCTTTCTACTAGAACCTGCTCAGATTAACCTGCATAGATCATCACATAGACTATATCTTATTAAATGCTTCATTTTTATTAATTCTTTCTATTCAAATATGAAATTATCTTTACAAACAAGTTATAAATACAATACTGTTTGAATAAATAGTTACCTAAAATAACTTAAAAGTAAATACCTGCTAATGGACATGGCTACTATAACAGGCTGCCACCCGGAGCGGAGGACCTCCCTGATCTGAGGGCTCCGTCGGGCCACCAGCACCCACAGCGGGATCAGAGCCAGGAAGAGCAGACACACCAGGGGGGACAGGTACCAGATATCTGTGGGACAGGGACAGGGAATCATTATTAGTACAACCATCAATTGTTGACACAACTCACAGTAAAAGACACACCTGTACAGCACAGTGCTGCCTCCAAATGTACTGTAATGTTAACACCCCTTTGATACACACAAACATTTAATATCATGAGCTCTAGCTTTGTAGCAGTTATTTTATTACAAAGGTCCTTTTGTTTACCTAGTGTTAACTAACCACTGTGGAATCAGAGCCAAGAGGCTCACACACATTTACACACACACACACACACACACACACACACACACACACACACACACACACACACGCCATGGGTGTTTTCCAATATGGTAACTTGTGCTCCTCCGCATCCTCTCTCTTTGCTTGACATGGAAGTCGTTCCACCCCTCCACCATCACGGAGGAACATCCAACCCCTTGAATGCACCCCAAGATGTGACGACGAGGAGAGAGGAGACGATGAGACGAGGAGAGAGGAGACGATGAGACGAGGAGATGAGGAGAGAGACGATGGAGAGGAGAGAGGAGACGAGGAGAGAGGAGACGATGAGACGAGGAGAGAGGAGACGATGAGAGAGGAGACGATGAGACAATGAGAGAGGAGACGATGAGACGAGGAGAGAGGAGACGATGAGAGAGGAGACGATGAGACGATGAGAGAGGAGACGATGAGACGAGGAGAGAGGAGAGAGGAGACGATGAGGCGAGGAGAGAGGAGACGATGAGACGAGGAGAGAGGAGACGATGAGAGATGAGGCGAGGAGAGAGAGGCGAGGAGAGAGGAGACGATGAGACGAGGAGAGAGGAGACGATGAGACGAGGAGAGAGGATGGATTCTTTGCAGAACTTTTTTCAGCACTCGCGCAACGTAAAAGAGGCCGTGACACACAGCTGGAATAATCGCACGCCATGGCAGTATTTTACAGATGTAACTTTTCCTTTTGTACGAGTTGAGTTATTTAAGATCCAACTTTCTACCCCTCACTGTTTTTAGTAGCACCTTGTATAAATATTAATTAGGTTTTTATCCTGAACATCCAATTCAGGTGTTATAATTATAACATATATATGTGTGTGTGTGTGTGTGTGTGTGTGTGTGTGTGTGTGTGTGTGTGTGTGTGTGTGTGTGTATAAATGTATGACATCCGCAGATTCTTTTTTCATAATCCTTCTGCATTTGTGACTTTATAGTAAGTTGTCATGAACACTTTAATGCTCATCTGAAAGAGGTCATAAAATCAGACTTTATGGAAAAACAATGTGTCCCACGTGATATTTAACTGACGTCGCTTTAAATGACAGCTCTGAAGAAAACATGTATCGTTTGTTGAACGCCCGCGCGTCGCCTCCTACCTCCTCTTCCTCGGCGGCAAGGAAAGGAATCAAGGACACGTGTTAGCATATTGTAAAGCACCCCTCCACGTCGAGCTGTTTGTATAAATAAATATGACTTTTGCCGCCATTTAGTGTTCTAGACATCAGCATGAAAAACTTTGTCAAAATGTTGCTTCTCATCGGACTTAACATCAAAAACAAATAATAATGTAAAAAATCCAGATGTGAGTGAACACACCAGAGCAGCACAGACAAGTGTGACGGAGAGTCATAAATCAGAGCAAGAGGTTTATCTCCCATCATGCCTTAGTGTCCTCACCGATATACTCATAGAGCGTGCTGCTGACCCCGGCCAGCAGGGACAGGGTGATCAAATCGCCCAGGCTGGCAGCGATGGGCGTGGCCACGTTGTCGGGGTTGATGCCCACCTTCCTGGAGCCGATGATCACTCCGATCATCACCAGGCCTATATGGAGAAGAGGGGGGGGGGGACCAGGGATGGGTTGAGACAGATAAAAAGTGGAGAGAGAGTTGTCATTGTTTCATTGCTTTAAAATGAGGAAATAACTTATAGTACTGAGAGAGAGAGAGCTTTCATCAGGGTCACAAGACAACAAAAAGCTTTCCGGCCCAAACACTGAGACAGACACAGATATAAAATTAGTGTTTGATAGTGTTTAACATTGGGAGCAAAAAAAGGCATTAACAAAAGCTACATGTCACTTATAGTTATTACTTAGAGGAGAAGATTAGCTTCATATTTAGAGTTGTATCGATCTCTCTGCTGTAAAGCAAATCAGAGCGTTTTCCAAAACGTACAATTATTCTTTTGTAGCATTCAAAGGAATTTAGCCAATTTGATCTACAGGACACACAATTAAGTAAAGACATGAACATTGACCAATAAACAGGACAGTCACTGCATCCTAACACATTTATTTGAACCCATCGAGCTAGTTGACAAGAGGGTGACTAGTATAGCATATTAGAACAGTTTTCAAAACAGAGTTTCAATGAGGAAAAAAACACTTCTAACGCAAAGAGTAAAACCAAACTAAACTCTGAACTAAAGCTAAACTGACCAATTCCTACCTTTAAACAGAAATGGTTAGAGGTGACATATTTTTTACTCTTTGCATTTATAACCTTAAGTAACAGTTTGACAGTATTATATGATGATTTTATTTAAACAATAAAACGCTAATCCAATTTCTAAAATAGTGCCATGTGGGATATGGAGACCAAATTTGGGACATAGCATTTTGCATTCAAAGTTTTGCCAATTGTAAACTTAGTTGTGAAATTGAGCACAAAACAATTGGAAACTACTCGAACAGACTTATACAATGTTTGTAGCAAAACATCGGATGCATCCTTTATTGGTTACCTAAGGACAGAGCGGCGACGAAGGCAGTGGTGATGCTGCTGGCACAGAGGACAGCCGCCTGGTCCAGTTCAATGCCCCCTCTGGAAAACGACCCCAAACACACGGCAGCCACGGCCGCAAGGAAACCCACCACCGTCGCCTGGACCTGCAACAAAACCATAAGATGCAACGAGGGCACAACAATAAATGTGACACACAGAGCGCTGACATTTACGTAGGGCCGTAGCCAACAGTTATCTTCAATACTGGTTGATCCTGCAATTGTCTTCTTGATTTAACAGATAATTGTTTGGTCTGCACAACATCAGAAATTAGGCCACAGGGAACCACACAGAAACCTAAACAAAGCATCTCTTTTTTCCTAAACCGGTTAACATGTGATCATACAGTAAGTACGTTACCTGTATCAGTGCCAGATTGCTGCACACCATGGTCCATTGTTTATCGGGGTCGTCCATTTGTCCCGTGTTGGCCTACAAACAGAGAGAGATACCACCATTTCAAGGAGAAAGGGCATTTAAATTGTTAAAATAATACAGATTTGACAAAATTGAGTGTTATAATTATATGTTGGTGTTAGTTTGATTTGGGCAACACTTGAGATTACAGCCCACAATAAAGTGTTATTCCTATTTCATGTTACATACAGAGGTACCGATGGAATACCGGCTACCCACTGGGGTACAACAGACGAAAAAAGGAATTTGGAAGTAACATATTTGCATTTAGGAGGGACCTAGTAATAATTAACACTGTAAGTACTTTTTTAAGTGGGGGGGGCACTTACTATTTTACAGCTAGCCTACAACTTTTATACTGTATATTCCAATCTTTTGTAACTCCAGTATCTTTTCCTGTTGTTGTACGCTGTAAATATTACTGTGAGTAGGCACTGAGGAAGAAAAGAAGAATACTGACAGTCAAATATATTTCTAGGTTGCTCTTAAGCTGAAGGTTGTTACTGACTTTATATCCTAACTTCTCGATTTCTTAGCTTGTACCTACAAACGGTACAAGCTGGGTATACGGAAACAGTGAGGATATTCTTAAAAACACAACATGTACAAAATAACTATAGTGTTATAAGCAGGCTTCGATAAAACAGTTTAAAGAGTTGGTTTTAAAAAGCTGCCGGATGGTTGACACTGTATCCCCAGATGTCTGTAATAAGTTAGTCTGTAAAATGTTCGAACGTACAGGAAGGAATTCCAAAACTATGAAAATGAATTTGGAAACAACTGGAATAGTACCGTGCTATTTGAACAAGACCAACTATTAAAGCAAGATCTCAATATCATTCTGAATAATTTAACATATTGCATTATCATGCCTAATTGTACTTCAAGAAGCCATTGAAGAGTTGAAGCAGGTTACTCCACCAGGAAGCTACTTATTGTAGCACTATAACTAATGGGAAACAAACATACCTCATTGGTATCATGTGATATCAAAAGGTTTAAAAGATACATTCCTGAAAGGATGACTTTGTCCTGAATCGATTGGGCATGATTTATTGAATGTAGGCTGGTTACATTATGTCTTAGGGAGTCGTAAAAGTAATGTCTTCACTGACAAATATATAGGGAAGAAAGTGGTGTTAAATGAGTTTGCATTTCTTACCGCAGTGGAGAGGCGAGCAGCCAGGGTCATCTCCAGGTTTCCTTTGAGTCCAACCAGCGCAGGCACCAGGATGAACACCTCTGTAATCACCTTAAACACTTTCCAGTGCTGGAACACACACACACACACACACACACACACACACACACACACACACACACACACACACACACACACACACACACACACACACATTGGGAATTATTAGTATTGCACACAAATATAAACTCTCACTAAATAACAATTCTTTCAGCTCGAAAACTAGATCACCGCCTCAAGGTTGCAGCGAGTTAACATCCACGTCTGTCCGACATGTCATCACTTCATCATTTTATCCAAGTAGACATTTGATTGAAATTGTCATAATAGGCATATGAATTCTTGAGTTATGGCCTAAAAATGTGTTTTGTGAGTGAACTTTTGACAACCAAATCGATATCGAATCAGTTCATCCCTGAGTTCAAGTGGACGTTTGTGCCAAATTTGAAGATGGGATGGATATGAGGCCCCGGTGCTACAATCTCAGAACTCATCGGCCATCAGTCTGAAGATGATAAGCCTCTGGGGGGCAAGTGGACGTATTTCTGGGGTTCCGGTGGTAGCCGGCTGATATCTCGGCGATGACCTCTTTTTCCGTGCGCTGCTCGTTGTTTACAGGCCAAAAAGCATCTTAAGATGTGAGAGTGGAGTTGTGGTTGAGAGACAACGTGTACGGACCAGACTGTTTCACAAATAGCCGGTTTACAACTGATTTTAGATGAGTAAAAAGCTAAATGTGTTCTGCCTCTTTTGCTCTCGACACAAACTCCTCACTCTCTCTTCACAAACTCCTCACACAATATGGTCCCATGTGTATGAATGCAGAATATGTTTATAGAGTTAATTGACCTTGATCTCCAAAATTGAATCAATTGATCCCTAAGTCCAGGTCTGCGGTATGTGAAGAACTTCTTGACTAAATGTACGCACATCCCGAAACCACACTGCTTCCGGCCATGCTTTCTCCAGCATGGAGGCATGAAAAGCATCTCCTCCTCCACAGAGGGACCCTCTGAACCTTGTCCATTACTGATGCAGTTAAATAAGCACATCATAAATTCTAGACTAACCCAGTAGGCTACTTTTCCTGTTTCCACATCTCTGAGCATCGCCTGCCGCCGTTCTGCAGAGGTTCAGTGGGTTTAGAAGATGCACAGTTCAGAGTCTGCCCCCTATTTTCTCACTACAATTCCAGTTGGCAGGTCTAAGATGGTTTAGAGCCCTAAATAGATGCACATATAAAAGAACAGCGGCGCTGCCAAGAGCAGAGTGATGTGGAGCAGAGGCAGGGAGGAAGGGAACCAGGGAATTAAAGATGAGAGGGGGAAGTGACAGAGCAGGCCAGGAATATAGGAATGAAGGAGGGAAAGGCAAGGAAAGAGTGTCAGATAAGACGTTTTGTTTGAGGGAACTAATGTCCTAGAAGCACAAATATAATCAATAATTCAGTTAAACTGAATCCAAATGGGTGTAAGTAGTAAGGAAATATTTTGCTGGTGAAGCAATGACAGAAATTGACCAACACAGAAACAAACTTGAATATTTTGTATGAAATAATAAAGGTCACAAACCAGGACAAGGTAAAATACAGTAACAAGTAATTGATTAAATACTTTAAGGATTGGCGTGCAAAGCATTGTGCTTTTCGTACCAGCAAGCCTGTTAACACTGTAGAATAAAACATCCAAACAGTGTTTTGTTTTGTTTTTCAAAAAATGTGTCCTGAATTTGACAAGATTAATCTGCAGCAAGTAGTCTTTATCTTGAAGCAGGTAATGAGATTAGCCTGGTCAGATAAGATTACGAATGCTTTTTTTTAAGAATGCATGAAAACAAAAATACCTTTTTATTTAATGTAATTTTCTTTCAACACTTGCTGGGAAAAAAAAACCCCAGCGGCCTGCGGTGAAAAGTTTTTAAAGCAAATCGTCTTTTGGAGAAACGCAACTCACGTGAAGCAGCGATGGCCAATGACATTATTCGATTTTGGACGGCGAGGGTCACTGTGACCTCACAAAACAGAGAATTCATATGCTAATTATGACATTTTCAAACAGCTGTCTCATAGGAAAATGGTTGAAGTGATGATATTTTGGTCGGACTTGGATGTAAAGTGTAACGTGACTGTGTGTCAGAGGCATGCAACCATCATATGATAATATATGTCCGTTGTCCGTAGCCTTTAACAATCACTATTTCCCATAATGCCGTGTTCACACCAAAAGCGAAGCGAATTTTTCACGCGTTCAGTTTACATCAACATCACAGCTTCTATTAAGACGGCACAAATTTCATTCAAAAGAGAGTGCTGGTGGATGTGTCACCAACATTGCAGAGCTAAAGGAAGCTGCAGTTTTTGTTTGTTGATAAATGTATCTTTATTTTAGCTTTGTCGCAGCTAACAATGGGGTGTGGCGCTAGGCCATACAGCTGCCACAGAGTGGAGCACAATGAAGAGGGGCAAGGGTACAGCTACAGCAATATGGTAGCCAAGCTACGAATGCCATGTTTAAGAAATAAGTGAAAAAAGAACAATGCTGTTCATATTCTTTTGACTTGTGCTCCTCCATGACCGGGTATCTATTGTGCCATGTGCTTTAGCTCCACCCACCAATGTTTAACACGACCAATGAGATCATTCCTGCCTCCTGAATTGTTAATATAGCAGCAACTAGGGAGGGGAGGTGGTGATGATGTTTAATTATGTTAAACAAGGCCATGAGAAAGAACGGAGGGATGATTAAGAGCATAGTGAATGTTAAAGTTTGCACTTTTAGTGTGTGTGTGTGTGTGTGTGTCTATTTATACACATTGCTCTCAGGTTCTGGAGTGGTAGGTCTAGTTGACGGCTGTCATGCTGGGTGGCTATCTTGGGACATGGCCCACTTCCGCTGTACTACTACTGCTGCTTCTTGAGTGTGATGGGCAAGAAGCCAAGAAAACTGAAAACCATGGTACTCTAGATTACTCAGGAGAAAGAAATAAACTTGTTGTTATTGTTATTATTAATATACATCATTCAGACATCACTATTGTATCATTAGCATGTTCACTAAGTTAGGTTCAGAACACCTCAAGCTTTCATTTTAGGCCAACACAAATTTAAGAAAAGTTGCAAACAGTGTGGCTTTCTTTGACACAAATAAATGCAGATATTCCTCTATGTGATTCCAAGATATCAAAAGGTGCTATATACCGTCTCTGGCCTCTGTTCTTTCATCCTCCAAACTATATTAAATTAACTGTCCACTTTCCTTCCCAAGGCTCTCCTCTCCCTCTCCCCACATCTGAAGCTCAGGGAGGTGGACGGTACATACTCGTGAAGAGAGAGCAGCACCATTGAAGGGGAAGCAGGACGGTTTAAACTACTGCGCACACAGTAGCTGCTTCCGTCTAGCCGCAGCGATCCTTCCATCTATCTGTCTGTTTGCAAGGAAACACTACCAACAGTCTCCCTTCCACATCATTTGTGAAATGAATAACAAATGATGCTGTCCAACAATCAACCATTTGTTTTCCTGTAACTCTCCCCACAAACAAAGGCTGTTAAAAGGTGTTCAATACCAAATTCAGAGAATATCTAAAGTTGATCACTGCCTCTCACTCTAATGTGTATCCATTCTTCCACATCATTCAACCATCTACATCTGTCTGCATGTAGACAGATGTAGTATGTGCACGGCCACCCATCACTACGTTAAACTTTTTGTCAGCCCATCAAGCCATTCACCTATCCAAGCATAGGGCTTGGTAGGGTCCAAATTGGATCTTAACGCTTCTATGCTACCAACTAAAATGTGAGTATCAAACTGTAAAGGACCAAATAAATTGTCCATCAATCAAATTCTCAGATCCATACTCCTCTTCTCTACCTTGATTCGACTGATTCGAATACAAATTTAAACCTTTTTTTATTTTGCCAAAATTCTTGTACAGTTGGTCTACTGTACTTTTGTTTCAACCCGGTAACCTTGGAATTAAGTCCCTATTGGATGTTGAGCAACTGATGATTTACGTCCAACGCAACTTTCAGACCCAATGCAGTGCTACCAATATGTAGGGAGGCAGAACGTGTGTAGGCCAGAGTTATGAATAGGCGTCTAGCTAGTTCGACTTTCATGCAGGAGTTGGGAATCAGGTCTCGTTACAGACCTGCAAGTAATATTTAACATTTATACAACCTTAACTACGAACTTTCCCAATCCTTAAGCAAGCGTTTTAGTTGCTTAGGCCTAACAATGCCTCAGCCATGGCTAATTTCCCATAACCATGATCTTTCCCTTACCTTAACATACTGAATTTGCCATGTTGTTTATTGTAGAGTGCAAGCATTTTTAAAATGTTCGCATTGGTCGTAAATAAAAAATGTCGCTGGATGCAATGTGGGTTTTGCAGAATAGTCCAAGATCCAGGTTTTTGTCTGGAGATTTTAAGAGATTGACATTTGTGACAGAATTTAACATTTAAGAACTATGGCTACTTTTGTTTAGTGAAAAAAATGTATTTCTGAAAAGAGAGTATTTGTGTTTGTATTTGTTAAAGTAAGATTTAGATACTAGTTTCGCACTAGTATCTAGATATCTCAGATTATTCTCTCAAAAACAATTCCACAAATGTTTTTTCTTAGATTTTCATACTTGTATAAGGTCCATAACAATACCGGCGGAGACCAGTCCGAGCCCTGACACCAGGTACGGCACTACAACCTGGGCGGCAATGAGCCAGGAGCTCTCCGGTATGAATCCATGTTCTGATCGAGTCAACTTCCATGTCACGCCACGTAACTTCTTGCCCTGGTAGCGTAGCTCCAGCTCCAGACGAGTCACCACCATGTTGAACTTTGGGTAACTTGAGCACTTATATCAACGTCTAGTTATCCCATGATAAGTGTAAATGCGATCCAAGTGTAGAGGAAGAAAATGCTTCTGATGTGTCCAGAAAAACTTGGTTGGGTTTCACTTTTCCAAACAAAGTGAGCAGGGTGAGTACTGAAGAAGAAACCAATCAATGTCGTTGTCCTTGGTTCAAAAAGGGGCAAGGACAAACGTTTGAAGAACGGAGACACATGATTTGTGAACGCACCGTTTGTTCCGCTCTCGTGGGATTAAAAAGAAACGACAAGCTTTTCTTCCATCCTTCTTGACAGTGAACAAGTAAAACAGCTCATATAAGCCCTTTTCACCTCTGAGGAAAATTGGATAAAACGTAATCAGACAAAGTCAAAGTTAGAGGCTTGAGCTCTAATGTGGGGGCAATGGAGCGTGACATCTTTGGCCCAGTGGTGAGTCAGCAGTGATGAGGTATCCATTTGTCAGCACCCCCATGGAACACAAACTATCATCACCATTTCTTACTCATCGTCGGCAAACGCAGATGCATTCACGTCTGCAGTCAAAGTCTGTCTTCAACCAATCCTGCCTGTTTAAGGTAAAAGGTAAGTAAGATGGCTTGGACATCCACTCATGGGAATGAACCTGCCATTGGAGAGTCCAGCCTGCAAAAGTCCAGTTTTTCTGATCTACTCAAGAATCCATTTGATGTAGTTTGAAGCCTTTTTGCATGGAGTTTTGTGTGTGTTGGATCTAGTCCTCAATCCGCTTGATCCAGTCTTAAATCCGCTTGACCTCCAACTGGAATGCACATCTGTATCTCAAAAATGATAGTAATGCTTGCGTTGACAGCTGAATGATTGACAGCGGCAAGAAGACAAAGGCGAAGAACAGTCCAAAAGGTCTGGAGAGTTGGATGCAGCAGGATTTTCCTTCGTGGCTTTTTTGTCAATCCACCTCCTCTGTTGTGGCAGGCTCACAATGAGGGGTTAGGAGGAATATGAAAAAAAAAGAGCTCCGTGATGTCAATAAGATGATCCGAGGAGGTTCACTGACGAGATGCAGCAGCCGGCTTCTGGCAATGCTGGAGTGCTCCTTTCCTCCCGTCGGCTTCAGGGTAGTCCTGCTCCGCTCTGCTGTGACGTAGCAGAGGAAGAGGCAGGGCTGTCTGCACTGCCCGACATGCCATCTCACGAGGGAAACGACCGACTCCCCCCCCCCCCCCCTATTTCTTGCTGCGTGTCTGCCTCTCATCCTACCTCGCTCTCCCTCCATGTGACATCCCTCGTTCCAAAATCGTCAGCCGGTCTCGCTGTGTTTCACCCTCTCTCTCTCTCTCTCTCCACATCGTGACTCATTCTTTCTCTTCGTCCGTTCCATTCGTCTCTAGCTCGCATCCACCTGCTACATATGCATTGCGAACTTGTGATCCTGTCATCATAAAGGTCCTGCGACTGTATCTTTCTTTTACTTTAACACAACATGTGAGACCAAACAACTGCGTGCTGCTCTGTGTGATTAAAACATTGCCCTGCTTTCAAGAAGCTCCCCTCGACTAAATATTGATTTCAGAGCCCTTTTCAGGTCCCTCGCTTGCAAAGGTGCTTCTACAATTCAGCCACTTTCTCTTTCAAATGGTTATTATTTTCTTTATTGTTATCTAGTCATTCTTTTGCATTTTAATTGATTTAACTTTGTTCCCTTCACTTCGAAAAGACATCAAGATTTAAGCTCTGTCACTAGACTGTCAAGGGTGAAACGTTTTACATAAATTGTGTATTTTTCATTTGAAAAAATTGTGCCTGTTTTTGTCAAATCAATGCCTAGATATAAAGTTTTATAAAAAAAGATTTTGCCTGGGATGTGAATAGCTGTGTACAACACTTTTGATGAACCAAACAGACGAACGTCCAGGACCAATCAATGACCAAAGGCAGTTAAATGTAACCCTAAATATGGTCATTGAAATGCTGTTGAAAAAAAAAGGCTAAAATCTAACACGTTAAAAAAATCCACCAGCATCTGCCGCATTAAATTTATTTTACGAAAATTCACTCCATTGAATACGTTGCTATTCCCAGCAGCAAGCCAACAAATGGCCCGACCAGGGCCCGCTAAGACCGGTGTCTGCCTGCAGAGCTCCTGCTAGCTGGGCCGGGTACAGCTCAGCATATATATCCTGCGTGAAATTCCACTTTTTCAATTTCATGCGTTTCAAATATTTTTCAAAATGTTCTTTATTTAATCTGACAACAATGCAAGACACTATGAATTGCAAGATTGTTGATTTATAATTCTAAGCTAGCGGGTAATTTGATTTTCTACACATACTCAAACTTCACATACAGCCTTTAAACTGTGCGGGGCGCCGGTGTTCAGGTGAGACTGATATTAGCAGTCCATCGTAACATTGTAACTGTACATAGGGCGGCTGTGGCGTAGTGGAGCGCAAGGTAGTTCTCCAATCAGAGGGTCGGTGGTTCGATACCCGGCTTCGGCAGTCGATGTGTCCTTGGGCAAGACACTTAAACCCAAGTTGCTCCCGGTGTGGATGTTGCATGAATGTTAGTTAGAGTCTGATGGTGGCACCTTGCATGGTAGCCCTGTCATCAGTGTGTGAATGGGTGAATGATATGTAATATATACTACTGATTGTAAGTCGCTTTGGATAAAAGCGTCTGCTAAATGACTGTACTACTAAAATGACTACATTCAACACCATCAGATTGTATTGTTTCTTTCTTTCTTTCTCTCACCTACACAGCATTCCCCTTCATCACTTTTATGAAAAGAATTAGTATTTGGCCCTCCCACACTCCGAGTGCATGTTGTAACAGTTTGGCAAAAAAATGATTCGTCACAACATTCATAAAATATAACACCCCTGGGCTTCTGTGAGGCTAACCAGGTATTGGCCGTTTAGCTTTAAAACTACCATTGCGACCACAATTTACAGAAGACGTCAGGGCTGCATTATATTTGCTGTGACGATGATTTTAGTAGTTCAGGAAAAGCCATGTCTTGGAAAGCAATGGCGAAATACAGGGGGTCAAAATCTGAAAGACAAAGCCCGTTGGCAGAGGTTGTAACGTGGGATATAAGTTGAAGCTATGACAACAGGAAGTGGGTATTTAGATATGATCCACAACCATTACAGGCTACAGTGAAGTGCTCCTGTCTTTATCTCCTTTTCCCTTTAATATTGGCTGCTCTCTGTGTCCTTCTACGTCCCCTGCGCTTTGAGACACTGGACCCAGCCAAAACTCATGAATAATTGTCCTCCGGGCAGATGCGGGAGGGTTACAGATAGAGTGGAGGAAATACTGATGAGCACTAGACGGAGCAAAGTGAACACGCCGTGTTAGGACAGACGTGTGTCTATCAGTGGAGGACAGAAAAAGAGAGAAAGTGGTGCCAGCTCTTCATTAAGCAGACAGCAGTGTCCCCAACTCCACTTAATTTCCTGTCTACACTTGAAGTGGGAATGTGTCTCCGCCTCTGCTGCTTGTGACCAACATTTAAGCAAATATTTGACCAATTTTACGAACAAACATAAAGCAGTAACCTGTTTAATTCCCTTATTTTTTCCCCAGACATGACAATAACTAAATCATGTGTCATTAGTAACATCTTGAAACAAACAATCATTATTATTATTATTATTATTATTATTATTATTAATTTTTTTTAAGGAAAAGTGGGTTGAAAAGTGGGTTTTATGTTTGGTCACAATTGTATCTAGTGGGATAGTGTGTAGACTTTTTCTAGACTGGATTCACATATTTCTCCTAGAATGCAGTCATCAGAATTTTTAATACCACAGCTATTAATACATTGAAATTCTCTATTTATTTATTTTTTTCATATATAAAAAACACACACACAAACTCAATCAACTGCTGGTTTCAGCAAATATCTAATCAGCCAATCTCGTGCCAACAACTCAATGCATTTAGGTGTGTAGACTGAGGTGTTAGGTGTTTGACCTGCTGAAGATCAAACCAAGCATCACAATGGTGAGGAGAGGTGATGTAAGCGACTTTGAACGTAACATGGCTGTTGGTTCTGGACAGGCTGCTTTGAGCATTTCAGAAAGTGCTGATCTACTGGGATTTTCTCGCACAAACATACTTTGGGTTTACAGAGAGTGGTCCGGAAACAAGGAAATATCCATTGAGTGACAGTTCTCATGGCTAAAAATGCCTTGTTGATGGCAGAGGGCAGAGGAGAACGGACAGACTGGTTTTAAGCTGATAGAAAGGCAACAGTAACTCAAATAACCACTCGTAACAACAGAGGTATGAAGAAGAGCATCAATGAATGCACAACGCAATGCTCCTTAGACAGATGGGCTACAGCAGCAGGAGACCACATCGGGTGCCACTCAACAGGAAACTGAGGCACAACTAGCGCAGGTTTTTACCAAATTTGGGCAATAGACGATTGGAAAAACGCCTGCTCTTTGCAGATGATGTAGCTCAGATATATAACTTCATCATAAATGAATGCAGAATCTGTTTATAGAGATTACATGGCAGTTAAATACAGCAAACTAAAAGCCTCACTACTGGTGGTTGGTAATGAATTCTAACAACAAGTTTACAACAATATATTAAAGATGTACTAAATGTCCACATATGAAGCTGTCACCATTGGGTAGTAATGTGCACAGTCAATTCACTATCTCTAAACCGGCCTCATGGCCGTGCACTCACTTGTACGTCGTCCAGCACCATGCCGGCCATCACCATGCCCATCCCGGCCAGCAGGTAGGGGAAAAGCACCTGAAGACAGATAGCAATGGATGACTCTTCCTCCACTTTGGCGACGGCCACTTTCGGCTTCTCCTCCGCCTGCTTTTTAGGCTGGAGCACCGGGGATAAGAGGAGGTCATCTTGGCCGTCCACGGCACCTCCAAGAGGGGCACCTGAGCTCTTCCCCTTGGAGCGGGACTTTTTGTTCTTTTTCCTCTGGCGGGTCTGTTGTTGTGGTGGTTTATCCTCACCAGGCATGATGGCGGTGGTGGTTTTGACTAGTGGGCTGGTGTTGGCTTAAACTGCGGATAAAGAATGAAAAAGGGTCAGGTGTTGTATGGAGCCCACCAACATAAAAATAGCAAAAAAGATTTTCAGACGAGTCAGAAAATATATATATTTATATCCATAAATAGTAAAATTGTCCGAATGGTGTGTCGAAAGAAATACAAGTTTTACAGTTTTACTTTACCCTTCAATGAGTTGGTAAAACCTAGAATATTTAATCATTCCTTTATTTCAAATAAGTTGATGAATGAATTAAAACTTAATGTTGCTGCTCTGTTTACCTTAGGAAGCTGCAAATGTTTTATGATGGACGTTAGCTTTAGCTAAGTAGCAAGCTATAAGGGTTGGCGCTCTGTGTATTCAGTTTTCAAAAAAAGCTAGTTAGTCACGCACTACTTTCTTTCAATTTATTTTATCAGCTGACTGGAGGTCGAAGGAAAAGCTAAAACCTTTTATATTACCATTTCATTTCCATGTTAATTATTTAACTGCATTGTTTAATGCTTTAGCCAATTTAGTTTTATTTTCAACTCGTCTGATTTTACCACATTTTTGTCAGCCCCCCCCCCCCCAAAAAAAAAATCATTAACAGCAATCTCTATTTTTTTCAATTAATGTCACCATTTATCATCCTGTTTTTTTTTTCATTTAGTAGGCCGGTAACTTCATCATAAAGGAGATTTATAAATATTTTTCTATATTTAAATTTTTTAAAAATCCAGGGGTGTCACTGGTTTTAAATATACCTTTAATTACAGTATTTAAAATAAAAAAAAAGCTCTTCTACAAAGACAACAAAGTAGTCGTTGAGGATTTATTAGGAACATTGGACAACCTTTATATGACTTATTAAACATTTAATGTCTAGTTTCTTGTTTGGGCTGAACACCAGCCTTCAGAACAGAAACTCTTGATACACTGGGTCAACACTTTGTATAAAGTACAATGTGTATGATTGACAGTTTCAAAAGGCCAACATAACACAGTTATTGATAAACTGATGAACATCACAAGCACACACTGACACCTTCTCAAATACTTCTATGTACGTGTGAACTGTGAAGGAAAGCAGAAGGACTGTTCAGCGTTAACAGATACGTGCTGGGTGTATTGATGAACCCAGAGACCGGAATAACTGCGCACAACGACACGACACAAACGTCCATACACACGATGACTCCGGCGAAACGTCCAGATGTGTCAGCAGGTCCATCGGGTCCGCATCAGGACGTTAAAAGGTCCGTCGACAACCCTCTGTCGACTCCCACGCCTCCGCTGCTGGCTGCCATGTCGACATGCCATGATGGCGCTACCCCGGTAACCAAGGTTATACAGCTAGACGCTCTCTGATTGGATAAACAGCTGAAGCCCCGCCCCCGGTGGTGAAAGCGAGCAGCTGCAGACGTTTGGAAATAATGTAAATAAATCCCAAATGTTTACTATTGTGTAATTATAATAATAACCATTATTATTATTATTATTATTATTATTATTATTATTATTATTATTATTATTATTATTATTATTATTATTATTGTTGCTATTATTATTGCTATTATTTTTTATATATTTATTGTTGTTGTTGTTATTATTATTATTATTATTATTATTAAATTGTTGCTATTATTATTGCTATTATTATTGCTATTATTTTTTATATATTTATTGTTGTTATTATTATTATTAGTAGTAGTAGTAATAGTAGTAGTAGTAGTAGTAGTAGTAGTAGTAGTAGTAGTAGTAGTCGTAATATTTTAGTAGTAGTCTTATTATTTTTAATTAAGTATTATTATTAACATTATTTAGTAAAACATTTTTTTTTTACTTTTTTCACTCTCTCATGTCAGGACTTAAGATATAAAATCATATAAATACAATTCATGGGGCAAGGAGTCCAGATTTTCATTGTCAATGGCCCCCCAACCAGAACTTATTGATCATATCAATAACAGCAGGATAGACTTATTGTAGATTGTGTGAAATTTAAAAATGAGAAGAAACATAATCAGAAAAACAATCAATATCAGGAGAAACCATCACAGGGTGCAACTGAAAGCAAACATGAGTGAAATCCACAATGACTTTCCCCGCTCCAAAGTCCAAAGCCACCAAAGCTCCCCTTCACTCCGTTGCAATGGCTGCTGCCATTAAAAATAAAAATCTGTGGCAGGCATTGCTGACACTGAAGACACATGCTCAGTCAACACACACTCATTTACTTTTGGGGTTGAAAGTCTGTCTTGGGCTGATGGAAACTGAATAAAGCCTGTAATACACACAGCAGAGATAAGTCTATGCATATGTATTGTCCTTACCTTTTTCTCCAGAGCTTGTGAGGGTGAGCGTGTGCGTGGCCGAGGTGAACCCCGAGCTCCCAGGAATAACTGTGCGTAGGCTTGCTATGATGTGTGTATGTCTATATTAAGGCTTTGTGTATGTTTCCAAGTGCTCTTGCATTTTTTAACATATGTCTGTGGGTTTGGATGTGTGTGTGTGTGTGTGTGTGTGTGTGTGTGTGTGTGTGTGTGTGTGTGTGTGTGTGTGTGTGTGTGTGTGTGTGTGTGTGTGTGTGTGTGTGTGTGTGCACTGTGTGAGCTAGAGCGCATGTATCATAGGGCACCGTCTTGAATTTCATGGCATTGGCAGATAACTGATATCCCCCCCTCCTGTCCCTTTCCATCTGTGGAAGACCGGGGACAGCAGCAGGCAGAGACAACACCTTCACTTTTTCATTCATCGAAAGAATATGTATCACGACACTATAGATAATGCCCTATAAGGGTTTATGATCAACACAAGCTGGTCTTTCAAACTAGTGTCACTCATTTTCAGGATGCTTTGTTATATATATCTGTCGTCCACTAATGTGCTTGTGCAACAAAGAGCAGTGTGATGATCACTGTTTCTTTTAATGGGAAACCACTCTGTGCACACGCTGTGACATTTAATGTGTCCCAGTCATGTTAATACTTCAGCAGCCTGTGTCTAAATACAGTCCTCACTGGTGTATGTCATTCACAGGGGTGACAGAGTGAGAATGTATTTTTGTCACTTCTAACGTATCACATGTGTAGCAGCTCTATCTGCTGGTTGTAACTCATAACTGTACCAGTCATGTGTAATGTAATGTATCAGCTGCTGCACTCTAGTATATGCCTCTACGCGATCTACGCCTTCACGTATTTTCAAAGGACGTCAGTAAAACATCTGTCTTATTTCTACTCTTTTGTCAAATATTTACTGTATCTCTCGAAACATCCTCTGTTGAGCAATACATTATCATGAATACAGATATTATTATAACTTATTACTTATATATTTATTGCATTTTTGCCCCGGTTACCAGAGTGAACATTGGACATAAATGCTAGAAAATTTCCCAAAATGATTTGAGAACAATCTCAAACTTTTTCTATTAAAAGTACCACATAAATACTGCTAGAGGCCACTAAATCCCACACACTGGCCCCTTAAGTAGGCTAATTCCACTGAGTCAGTATGCTAAGG
The DNA here is from genome assembly GCF_027596085.1 of Anoplopoma fimbria. Classification (NCBI taxonomy): domain Eukaryota; kingdom Metazoa; phylum Chordata; class Actinopteri; order Perciformes; family Anoplopomatidae; genus Anoplopoma; species Anoplopoma fimbria. The sequence continues at coordinate 6,621,375 of NC_072460.1, read as the reverse complement.
GCATAGTTTCTCAAAGTGCGGCCTGTGGGCCACAAAAGCAGCCCTCGTAAACATTTTGTGTAGTCTCCGAACGTGACAGAAAATGTGAAGCATGTTCAGTACTTTCATAAAACTGCAAATAATACTTGGATTCTGTGTCATTACCCCATCCATAGAAAAGGTTAGGAATAACAACTTGAAGAAAGCTGCAGAAAGTGGAAATGTAAGTGCTATTAGTTAAACATTCTGCATATCTTTTATTCATCTGCACTTCTATAAATCTTTACAATACATACAATTTACTATACATAATATATATATCACATGTCACATTCATCATTGACTGTGCCTAAATGGACATTACCCTGGTTATGATCATAAATATATTTGCCGACACTTTGAACGAGGCCCTGATCCCGGTTTTGACAAATTGGAATATTCTAATTGGTGAACTGAAATGGAAACAAACACAAGCAAAATCTGTTTAAGAAAAAAAAAGAGCAAGTCAGGACGAGGACGAGTCAACTAAGATGCTTTAAATGGTACACATTGTTTATGAAACATTTCAGAACAGCAGCTTTGAGTTAAACCAAAAAAATCGATGATGATAAAGTCTGACATCATTTTTGGAGCAGGAATCTATTCGCCGCTTTTCCAATAGTGGTGATGAGATTGAAAAGCTAAATCCAGCAGCACGGCAGCCAACACCACAGTCAAAACAGATACAAGTATGTAAACGTATTTATTGCTGTAGCTTATTTGACAGCACTGAGAGTGCAACACACAGTAGTGTAAGTCGTTGATATGCTCTATAAAAGGGAAGTTACCTGCGTCCGGTGTCACTATAGAAACCATATAAAATGCATTAAATAGACAACAAAACATTTTTTGTGACTTTGTACATAGATAGATAGATATTCCTTTATTGATCCCCATGGGGGAAGTTCGGGTGTTGCAGCAGCTCAAGTACAGAGAAACAGATTAATGATTAAAAGATATTATAAAATTAAATTAAAATTAAAATTAAAATTAAAATTAAAATTAAAATTAAATTAAAATTAAAAATTAAAAAAAATTAAAAAAAATTAAAAAAAAATTAAAAATTAAAAATTAAAAATTAAATAGAACTATAAGACAGCAATGTACAGTATATCTACATGTGTGCAATGTGTGCAGTGTGCTTAATGGAAAACCTCCCACTTGTCTGTTGAGGCTGCAGGAACTCCGGGTGTTAATACAAAAGATCTATCGAACAGGCTGGTGTGTAGCCAACACTGATTTACAGCAGGTGACGGTACTGTTAGTTACTTCACAAGTGACAGTTCACAATCACTCCACCAGGTGGAAGCATGGATTAAAGAGACAGAACCAAAAACAGGTCCAGTTCATGTCTTCTTCACTTTTAGGACTTGCCTGGCTCTCAACTACTTGCAACACTACACTGCAGCTTAAAACAGACCCCGGTGGAGAGACCTGTTTTTGTAGGAACGCTTGACAGTTCAGACGAGCTCCTAACCGTTGCAATCAAAACAAAAGAGGCTTGTAAAAATATCTGTTCTAGATATTAGAGTTGACAAGTATGAAGAGCAATTTTCCCAAGATCTTAAAGTAGGAAAGTGGAGAAGCAGCGAGTCGTGGTGCTTATCAACGGACATGGTGGTCTGTTAGGACGATCAGTCCGTAACAGGCTTTAAGTCCTGGTCTTTATTCCAGTTTATAGAAACATGATCCGTGTCATACTTATGGATTCCTTCATCCTTCTATTCGGAGGTCGGAAGCCCCGGGAGGTTATGGAAATCTGTTTTACAGCCCCTCACTGTTTAGTTTCCACTTGTATTAACTCTAATCGAAAGCAGGAAGACTGTCTTTGCTTATTTTTTTCTCTTTAGTTTTTTTAATAAGTACAGTATGGGTTTTGCGGTGTTTCTTTGGCTCAATATCACCATGGCTGTGTGAGCCCTGGCATTTTTAGCACCTCATTAAAGCCTTCATGCAGACATGCACCAACAATTACAGAGCTATATATACATATGTATATATATATATGTATATATATATATATACATGAGTTGCATCATTTAAAAATTTATTTCAAACATACTATCACAGGCAGGGAATACCAGCTCATGTGGCAGTGTTCTAAAGCTTTTTTGTAACGTCATCTATATCCAAATTGCCTGAAAAAATATGACATGTACAAATGCATGTGCTTGACTGAGCTAACATCCACATAACATTCCACCACTGTAACGTGGTAACTTTAAACGCGTCAATGAGCGACACCGTTACACTAGGAGGTGAACTGTCCCACCGTGGCCACCGTAGTTTATTTTGAGTCATGCGTACACCATCTTGGTGCTGTAAACATTCCTCAAAGGTGCTCAAATGTGTGTGCTCTATGCTTTGGCGACGGCACGATCCTGGAGAAACTAGGATTAAAACTCACACAGAGAAAGAGAGAAGAACTTTATTCTATGCTCAGGACACCATTATATCTTGCTATATGTTTGAATAGCAAATATTTGTTTTCTGCTTTATTAATGCTGGGAATTAAAAATGTTTTACCTTTAAACCACCAAATGTTTATCCACAGCTGAAAATAGTACTCCCACAAACAGACTTTTCACTTGTTTTAGTGAGAAAACCCACAGTTTTGGAAACTCGAAGAGCTGACTTTAAAAAGGAACCTATACAAAACACTGTATTCACGACCCAACGTTTCTAAACCAGGTGAAAAAAAACATGAGGTCTTGTGTTTGAGCATTTCAGTCTGTATGAACATCATTTAGCTTCTCTTAAGAGCTAAAAACAAGCTGATAAGGAGTTTATATATGTCTTATTAAGTGTTATATGTATTAAATAATACGATAAAGTTACTTTAAAAGTAAATGCAAGGAAAGTGGATGTTAAAGGGACACTCCACTTTCCCATATGGATCAGTTCCCTCTTCAAGAGAAGCACTGCTCTGATTTAATATATTTTCTGGCTCTCAAGGCAGTTTGTCAAGTTTGATTAAATACCACTGATGATGTCACCAGTGTAATCTCAGCTTGGGTTTACAGAAAGCCTGCCTTACAAACTGGGAGTGTGAAGTTTGAAGGATGTGTAAACCAAAAATCCCGTACAGGGATTAGACTAGATAATCATCTATGTGTCAACAGTGAATTGTTGCTTCAGTGCCCTACACCAGAACTTCATATATCACACTGAGTTTTACTATAAGCTCTATGTCAATGCTGTGTTTGGGATGCTATAGCAGTGACATCAGGAACACAGAAGCAATTAATACATCTAGTGGGGAATATGGAAGATTTTGATGTATTTATCCTCAGTAATTTAAATGTACATAATATGAATTTCAAAATTCCCCTTAAGTGTGTTGGCTTTGTATTCAGAATGGAGAATAAGTTTGCACTGATTGCCAGATCAGGCGGGATTCAGGCGGTGAGGGTCTTGGTCCATGCAGCGTGTTATAAGCTGCTGCAGACAGAGCAGCTTTGGTACTTGTGTGACGATAAGCGCAGCGGTTGATAGCTGTGATAGATGTGCTTCCAGTGTCTCTGGCCCGCGTGGTGGAAACTATCACGGAAACTTGTAATGTTGCTATAAATAAATGTCCCTGTCCTCTGTTGCCAACCACGCTATCACGGTAGCCCCTCGGGTCAGTCAGTCAGTGTTTCTATGTTTTCTGTCTCTACACCTGACGGTCTACTAGGGAGACATATGTCCCGGCCATCTGATCGTTGGTTTAATTATTCATTTGTTTATCTGCATACTTGCCAAGGTTAAAATATTTAATGTTTTACAGACCACCAATTCAAAAGGAACTTTATCGCTGCATAACTTGGTTTGTAGGGACCTACAATATATATATATATATATATATATATATATATATTAATATATATATATATATATATATATATATATATAGTTAAAGGTTTCAGCACAGAGATATGTGACTAAATGTGTGTCTCTCTCTGATGGCCTGTGTGTCTTACTGGTGTACCTCTGGTTTACCTTGGAGCACCTGTTGCTGGTCACACCAGCAGCTGTTGACCTTGTGATACTCCCACTTTACCAACTCTATCGCTCTGTGTCAGGCTGTCTACATTCACACAGACACAGACACAGACACACACACACACACACACACACACACACACACACACACACACACACACACACACACACACACACACACACACACACACACACACACACACACACACACACACACACACACACACACCGACTACTCTATTTCACCCACTCTTGTAACACCTCCTTGTATCATTACAGTTACTGCGAGACATGTCTTGTGGTAACCTTTAGTGTGTTCATGTGTGTTTATGTGTGTTGTGTGTTTGAAAAACCAAATGTCATGGCAACGAACCAAATAGATAAGGAGTGAAGCTTTTTAACTTAATTTCTTAATATTCATGTTTAAAAGTAAATGCATGCATTGTGACCCATCAATTGATGCTCCCTTGGTGCACTGCAGGCATTAAATTGACATGCCCCAGAATGGCTCGCTATTTAGTCAACATTTAAATTACAGATACCCCTTTATGCTTCATCTTTTGGATCATTGTTTTACATACAAAAAAATAGGTGCACTTCAAAACATGCGTGTCAGAAACAGGCGGGCACCTCCGGCTCGGCCAGGTGAAGCCAATGCGGAAAATCTTAAAGCCTGCATTTTCTCTACTGCCCAGCAGGGGGCGACTCCTCTGGTTGCAAAAAGAAGTCAGATTGTTTGGAAGTCTATCAGAAATGATTCTACTTCTCTCTTGATTTATTCCCTCAGTAAACATTGTAAACATGAGTTTATGGTCTCAATCTCTAGTTTCAAGTCTTCTTCAATACAGCATGATGTTCATTTAGTAAATGATGGTCCATTTAGAGTCAAATAGACCATAAAGCAGAGTATGCTCAAGGGCGTGCTTACTGTGATTGACAGGTCACTTCCACTACCAGAGCCATAAACAGTGTATCTATGTCACTCCTCCGCATTCCAAATATGGTACCGTCCGTTCATTGGTTGCAAAATAAACAACATGGCAAACTCGAAACTTGAAGCTTCAAAACGGCGGTCCACAAACCAATGTATGACGTCACGATGACTACGTCCACTTCTTATATACAGTCTATGGTTGGACACTTCCATTGCTTTTTAGCCTTTAGGTGGACTAAGAAATGTATGTTTACATTGTTAACTCAAATCTGTCATATCCACAAGACTTTGTCAAGATCATAGTCTCACTCTTTACCGTCTTCATTTGATGAGTTACGCGAACAATCTGCGAGGCATTAAGTCAGCTCATCGTGTCGCGACAACATTGAAGCCAGTGATAACCTTATGATTTAACCCCCTCTGTTTGTTCCTTGTTTCTTTTTATAGTGTTCCCGGCCTGTATGTTTGAAACTTTCATATAGCAAAGCATACAGCATAAAATATCACAATATCTTTTGACCCACTTCATTTCTAGTCATTAATACATGCTCTATAGCTTAGAATTGATGTGGATTAGGCTGCCTCAACGTGCGTATTTGTACCAGCGCATCCAGCAACTAAAAAGAAGTTTTGTTGAAATTAAAACCTGTTCACATGCCTTTTCAAGCCCTAACTAAGGAAAACAGAGTACTCAGAGTAGTCGTCTTCTATAATTCATCAGTACCTGCACTCCAGGTACTTGGTGCCACCTTGTCAGTTTGTGAGCCTAGCTGGAGGTAGACCAGCCACGTGCGGTACGGGGCCAGAAGAAGAAGCTGCAACAACGTGCAAAGTTCACTGACCTGCCCTTTTAAACAACACGCTGCTACCAAACACAGCAACAACACAAACCTGAGCAGTAGACTGTTGAAGCTCCCGGACCCTCCTGGACACATACTGCTACTGCCCATCCTCAACATCCAGATTCCTTATCAGCATTACGACTTGTACATTGCCAGGTCTATCTCTTTTTCTTGCCTTTGATGAATTCTGCCCTAAAATAATCATTTGCCCTGTTCAGTGGTCTTTTTTAAAGTCCTCTGCCTGAATGTTTTGCACATCAGAATTGAGGGACACCTTGGTTGCAGAACTGTGCTTATCAACCTCTTTGTTTGTTGCAAATATATGTTGGGACGATTCGATGGACAGCCTTTAATATCAATGAATATTTGCTAATAGCATGTTTTTGCTCTGCAAAAGCGAGATCATCTTTCTGGAACATGATATCTGAAAGTTGTTCACAAAGAGTGGTTTTGCCTCACCAAAGGCTGGGAGATGGTAAAAGCCCCTCTCCCTGCTGCCGCAGAAATCTCACAATAACTCTTCTGAAACCATGTATATTTGATCTTTTATGAGGATGTCTGCATTTGATAGTGTTGCTCTCACGTCATCCAAAACAAGTCTTTTATATGGTTGTTTGATATTCCTTTTTTTTTTTTTTCCCAGAGAAGTTGAAAGCTGTATTACCAGTAAATGCAATCAGCAACATGGCAGGCATCGACTTGTCTGCTTAGTGGCAGAATCAGGGCAGTTGGCACAGAATCGAACATCTTGCGACTAGGACAAACTTCAGGCACCAATTCACGCTCACTGTAAAGTACGGAAGCTTTCACTTTATTAAGTGTTCAGTGCAACTTTCTGACAAAGTCTGGGCTCAACTCATTGGGTTTAATGGCTTATTGCTGGGTGACGCCCTCAAGACGATCCACTTCAACTTCTGGTGCAAAAGTTTATTCCAAACATTAGGAATTGGGCATTGATGTTGAATATATTCCAGGGCTAACTGGATTTGTTTGCCATGTCATTCATATCCTCTCCTGTTGACTTCAACATGGCTCGCACTGCAAAGCCCCAATAACGATTTTGTATGTTGGGTATTTCTTGTTCTTCAGGTCATCATTTAATCTGTGTGGAAAAGTGTCAGCATTCATCCGTTAAACATTTCTAGTTGTTTCTTTTCTGATATCTAAAAATGGCAGGTTTTCCCAAACTTCTTTTTTGAATGCCTTGTTTGTCATGCAAACAAGGGAATGACATGTGTCCCTTCACGTGGCTGGTCTTAGAGAGTCCTGCACTGAGAAGCAAATTAAGCCAAACACAGAACTTCAAACTTATGTGTTTCAGATCTCTCTGTTTATTTTCTGGTAATCCTGACATCAACATATCTTGCATCATGCCCTGTAACTTGCTCATAGTAAGACTCATTTTCAGTGTGTCATCAACAGTCTGTATGAAAACCAGATTAAGCAAACCCTTTTTAGTGGCCACGTCATGTCAGGCATCTGGCACGATAGGTTCAATAAACTTGTACATTCAATTCAATTCAATTCAGTTTATTTTGTATAGCCCAGAATCACAAATTACAAATTTGCCTCAGAGGGCTTTACAATCTGTGCACATGCGACATCCTCTGTCCTTCCCTCACATCGGCACAGGAAAAACTCCCCTAAAAAACCCCTTTAACAGGGAGAAAAAAGGAAGAAACCTATGGGAGAACGACAGAGGAGGGATCCTTCTCCCAGGATGGACAGAATGCAATAGATGTCATGTGAACAGAATGAGCAGCATAACAGTTCTTAGATACAACACATTCAATGTATATGACATAAATGATTCATATAATAAGACTACTTATAATAACAGCAGCAATTATTACAGTAGAATTATAGCCATGAAAATAGGGATAGTAATGTGACTAATAATAATAATCGAAGTAGCAGTGGGTGTCAGTCGGCTCACAGCAGGAGGCACGACGGTCCAGGTACCACAACGATTCATGGGGAACGACAAAAGGGCTTCAGGGTGGGAGTCTAAAATGCTTAATGGTACAGGTAATAGTAATAGTAATGTGACTAGTAATAATAATAATGGTGGTAGCAGTCGGTGTCAGCAGGGCCGTTGCACATCCACGGTCCAGGTAAGCCACTGGAAGCCTGGGCTCCAGGGTAGAAGCAAGTCAATAAGCGTAATAGTACAGGCAATAATAATAGTAATGTGACTAATAATGATAGTGGTAGTAGTAGTGGGTGTCAGCAGGGCCTCAGTAGGTGGCACGATGACAGTCCAAATATAACCCTCCTGGGAACCTGCGCGAAAAGCACAAGAACTCCGGGGAAGAAGCAAAATCAGTAATGTGCATAAATAGGAGATTAATACATAAAGAAGGAGGGAGAGAAGAGGAGAGAGGAGCTCAGCGTATTTAGGTAGTAAACCATAAAGAGGAGTATGTCTTAGGCATATGTGATTGGCAGCATATCCATAGGGGCTGGACCACTACTCCACATTCCAAATATGGCAACCAGCCCTAAAAACAACAACATGGCGCCATTTTCCTACAGAGGTCAGTTTAGTTTAAACTGTGGTTCCTTTCATACATCTGTCATGGGTCACCATTCTCAGCAAACTCCCGAGGACAGGAGAGGACGCAGTCTTACTAGAAATAGCTGTAACATTACTATCATGGGCAGGATGTGACTGTGGGTGAAGTCGGCATCTCCCGTGGGGGAAATATTATTATTTGATCCCTTTATTGATTTTGTAAATTTGCACTGACAAAGAAACAGATAATAATTATGTTTATTTTAACAATGAGAGAAAAATATCAAAAATAAAAAATAAGAAAAAATCAATTATATAAAAGTTATAAAAACACAACCCTGATTTGCATTTGAAAATCGAAAAATATTAAATATATGTTTTTGATCCAACCACAACAAAACATGACTCAGTACTCTGGTGGAGAATCGGCTGTTGGCAAGCATCAGAGGTCAGACAAACGTCGGCGCTTTTTTCAAACAGGCTCTATCTTGATAAATTGGTCACCAGGTTTGCGCACAACAGCAGGTATTTAGACAGTTATAACTTTGGTCCACTGTCCTCTTTGCAGATCTTCTCCAAATCCTGAAGGTTTGGGCGAGGCACATCCGGGTATCTGGACCGTACTTGGCAAACTCTAAGCTTCAGCTCCCTCCAGCACAGATTTTCTATGGGATTAAGGTCCGGAGACTGGCTAGGCCACTCCATGACCTTAATGTGCTTCTTCTTGAGCCACTCCTTTGTTGCCTTGGCCGTATGTTTTGGGTCATTGTCGTGCTGGAAGACCCATCCACGACCCATGTTCAGTGTCCTGGCTGAGGGAAGGAGGTTGTCGCCCAAGATTTCACGGTACATGGCCCTGTCCATCCTCCCCTCGATGTGGTGAAGTCGTCCTGTCCCCTTAGCAGAGAAACACCCCAAAGCATAATGTTTCCACCTCCATGCTTGATGGTGGGGATGGTGTTCTTGGGGTTATAATCAGCATTTCTCTTCCTCCAAACACGGCGAGTTGAGTTGATGCCAAATAGCTCGATTTTGGTCTCATCTGACCACATTACCTTCTCCCAAGCCTTCTCTGAATCATTCAGGTGTTCATTGGCAGACTTCAGACGGGCCTGTACATGTGCCTTCTTGAGCAGGGGGACCTTGCAGGCGCTGCAGGATTTTAATCCATTACGGCGTAGTGTGTTACCAATGGTTTTCTTGGTGACTGTGGTCCCAGCTGTCTTGAGATCATTAACAAGTTCCTCCCGTGTAGTTCTGGGCTGATCCCTAACCTTTCTCATGATCACCGATACCCCACGAGGCCAGATCTTGCGTGGAGCCCCAGACCGAGGGCGATTGATGGTCATTTTGTGTTTCTTCCATTTCCGAATAATCGCACCAACAGTTGTCTCCTTCTCACCAAGCTGCTTTCCGATGGTCTTGTAGCCCATTCCAGCCTTGTGCAGGTCTACAATAATTTCCCTGACATCCTTAGACAGCTCTTTGGTCTTGCCCATGGTGGAGAAGTTGGAATCTGATTGATTGATTCTGTGGACAGGTGTCTTTTAAACAGGTAATGAATTGAGACAGATGTCTTTCATACAGGTAACAAGTTGAGATTCAGAGTACTTTCTTAAAGTGAGAGGACTAATCTAACTGGTATGTGGGCCAGAATTCTTGCTGGTTGGTAGGGGCTCAAATACTTATTTCACTCAATCAAATGCAAATCAATTTATAACTTTTATATAATGTTTTTTTTACAACATTTCTGGATTATTTTTTTTATATTCTGTCTCTCACTGTTAAAATAAACCTACCATAACAATTATAGATCGTTCATTTCTTTGTCAGTGGACAAACTTACAAAATCGGCAAGAGATCAAATAATTATTTCCCCCACTGTATATGCATGTCTAGTGTAGCACGTTTGTCAGCTTTAACCAGATGAGACAGCTTTTGATCTGCTGCTGTCAACCATCAATGCTGTTCAAAGGGCATGTTGCATAATCCTGCTGAAGTTTACAGTATGTATGATGCCTGGAGCTCTGTACAGAGTTGTTGTGTGTGTCAAGAGGGAATCAATAAAAAAACTCACATTGGAACGGTCACAGGATGAAAACAGAGGATTCAATTTTTTGTAAAAAAAAAAAAAAGTATCATAATAGCATTGCAATCTGCTAGCTAGATCTCAGGATACTGACACTTGTTTTGCAAAAATGTTTGGAACCGCATAATAAAAAAAAATAGTACAATCTGGTGTTAATTTATCTGATAATAGTTTGTTTTTCTTAATTTCTTTATTTGTCTTGGAAGCATTTTAGTTTAGTTTTAGTTTCTTTAGTAGGCACTCTTTTGTCTTTGAAGATCTGCTATCACTGCTTACACTGTTTTTCAAATAAACTGGATGCACTTCCTGTTTTTCAGAGAACTCAGTGAATGTTTTGAATAACAACTCCCTAAGTCTTTAAGAGTCTTGTAGAGGTTGAATCACTTCTGTTTATCACCACAAATAGACCTTTTTTACTTGAAAATCCATTCCAAAAAATATATAATTTCAAGGATATGCTAACCTCAATCTATTCTAAGTGAAGTTTGAATGATCTGAGAGCCATATTATAAATAACAATCATTACCATCCGACCTGCAAGTGCAAGGAGGCTCATGTGACGTGATTTTGCAAGTTGTCGGGTTCAAGCATCGGGTCAAAGAGTTTTGTGCTCAACATTTTGGGAAGAAGCGTAAGGGGTCGGGGTGGGGGTCGGGTGTGTGTGTGTGGGGTGGGTGTGGGGGGGGGTCTTAGGGTTATCCGTGCGTCAGCATCTGCGGAGACATTCAAAGTGTCGGGGGCAGCTGGGTCGCGTGAGACAAGTCAACTGATGAGGACGCATGTTTCCACTGGCTGACACACTGCCTTTCCTTTAGCTTCCTCTCTCTAAAATTGGATTTTTATTCATTTTTCCAGTGGTTCCCCTTCTAATAGAGATAAACATAAAAGCAGCAGGCGTTGCTTTTCTAAGTACACTAAATACCTGATATTACAGAACTGAAAATAAGGATTACTCAGCTCTATTTATTGCTGAGTCGAATGTCATTTTGTAACACAATTAAAATTTTAAAATAAAGAGCAAGTTCCAAGCAAGCATTATCTATGAGACAACCTTATATCACAGTGAGTTGGAGCTATGCAGTCATGCGTGTGTGTGTGTGGTTTATTTCTACACACTGTCACGGTAAATCTCGACAGCTCGAGCAGTTGCTAACTGTGCCAGGTGCAGGGGACACCAGCTCATATTGCTCACATGTCACCCTGAGGTTCCTGGTTTCACTCTGTGGTGCCATTAATACCAATGCTACGACCACAGCTTTTAGTATCGCTACCCTTATAAGTAGTACTACCACGAGCAGCTTCCAGTAATTGTAACTATTACTACTTGTGTTAGTGTTCATTTTGGATTCATTCATTGAATTAACAAGAATACATTGTGTTTTGACAAATAACCAATTACTTTGTCACATTTTAGTCATTAAATCATTGTCAATTTTTGTCAACAAAAACTTTTTAATCTAGTTGAATTCAGTGAAGGTTTCATAGGATTTCTGTCATGCATTCTTTACATTTTATGCTTCAGATATTCATTTGTAAGGGACTAGTACAGTGAAACATAAACAGCTGCAGAAGCTGTGAGCTGTGCACTGTCCATGTGTATAAACCCAACGATTATTTAAAACTTTAGTCCCTTGACTACATCTTCAATATGTGCTGTTACTATGGTTACAAGTTGCCAATCAAGTCAAGTGTTTTGACTTAGAAGTATCTAAGTGGCAGCCACGATAAAAGCTAGTTGAATCCTCTGAATGCTTCCCTTCTAATCTCCTTCATCATAGGGAATGCTGTACCCAACCCTAAGGAAAGGATATATTGCTGTCCCACAAGTCCTTGCGGTAGCAACATTTCACACAATGCACAATTTGGCTATTCATGAAATCAAATGATTATCATGAAAAAATAATCAGATCTCCCAGGTTATATATAAGTATATATATATTCTTCTATACTATGGCGAAGGCATTATGCCTACCTCACATGGTTTCCGGGATAACAGGCTTAGAGTCCAATGGGTCATTTTTTAGAATATCAGGGTTTCGGAATAATAGATTGTCGGAATATTGGGCCTTGACTGGCATCCACCAATGGCTCCCGCCCAGTGGATAGAGGCTGGGCTGTTGGCAAGGTGATGGAAGCCATGGGGAACAGCGTGCTAGCCATAGACTGTATATAAGAAGTGGACGTAGTCATGGTGAATTCACCCACTGGTTTGGGGACTGCTGTTATGAAGCCTTGAGTTCGCCGTCACCAACTGACAATCTGACTTCTTTTTGCAACCAGAGGAGTCGCCCCCTGCTGGTCAGTAGAGAGAATGCAAGTTTTAAGACACTTCTAAATTGGCTTCACTCTGCAGAACCAGAGGTTGCCGCCTGGTGCTAGCTGTATTCATGGTTTGTGCCAGGTGTTTTGTTCCTGTTTTCTGCTTCATTTTCAGTAGGACTGTGTACGCTGTAACGGATAGCTAACATGAAAAGCAGACACATTATGTTATAGAGAAAAACAAGTGTAACAGGTCAAGCGGCTAAATTATGTTATGGAGAAGAGCCTTGGTTTGAGGAAGTTACATTTTACTTGCCAGAAATTAGTTGAACAGAAAATGAACAGAACTCTTCTCAATCACGCTCACTCGCAATTTCCTTGCGATCATTGTTTTTGGGTCTAATCTGTTAGATGTGACCAGCTGTTCTCATCTGTTATATCAACATTAGTGGTTTTTTTCATTCAGTTGTCTGTTCTGGTTGAACTATCATTGCTGTTATAAACTATTAGTTCTGCTAATGCTGCTGATAACATTGCTACTAGGCCAACTACTATTACTACTACTACTACTACTAAGAAGAAGAAGAAGAAGAACGGTTGGTCAGCCCTGGATGAACCCTTGGCAGCTTGAGGAGGTTAAAAAGCCTGAAAGAGGGTTCAGAAGGCAGCAGTGCTCTTCCATAATGAAGCGAGCAGACTCTTTGATTCCTCCCATAGACCCAGAGACCTGCTGTGAGCAAAGGAAAGCAGGCCAGAGAGCAGGAAAGGTTGTAAAACAGAGTAGAGGAGTAAAAAACAACCAACCTTCTGCGACTTCTGCTGCCTTACAGAACAACAGAGAGCAACAGCTGTGCATAAATGAGTTTCTTGCATCTTTGTTTGTGGAATGTAAGAACACCATATTTAACTACCCATGCTTTCTGCACTAGTTCACTCTTCCACATCATGTTTGTTTTCTTCTGCCAAAGCCAAATTCACAAATCAAGAAAGAATAGTTGTATTTTATATGGGTAAGCCGGTTTGTTTGTTAATTTGATCCTTCATAGTTGCTGACTGTGCTCAGAAAGTAGAGGGAACAGACTGGCAGCATAACATTGCCTGTCCTGAGAGAGTGAGGAATCTGTTTAACCACTACGCTGTTAGTGTGCAACCTTGAGTGAGGCTTACTGACCATGCCTGCTGTTTGTAGTTTGGAACCCTCCTTCTGTTCAGTCAAGGTGTTAAGTACACAAAAAATTGAGTAAAAGAACACCACTAAACTGCTATTCATTTTGTGTCAGCAGTGACTCAAACACACAAAGTGTGTATGTGAGAGAGAGAAAAATATGTTTATTTTGTGGATGAGACCAAACCTCTTCTTGTCTTGGCCAAGTAGCAGCCAGATTGCCAGGAGGACCTTTGGGGTGTTACGTGATATAATCAATGAGTGCATGCTCTATTACTCACAGATGGTAAAACCAGATCTATAGAGTAGATCATTAGTTCAATTCTTCAATCATGCTACACAATGGCATTTGTTTTATCATTGTCATACTGCGTTGACCAATATACGTTAGATCAAACAATACTATACAGTCATTGTATAGGCCATGAGCACTTTTGATATATAGTATGATTATGCTTTTGGTTTAAAGAGTTTCAAATATATTCAACATTGGCTGGATAAGTTGTCCTTTCATTGTATGTTGTTCAAGGGTTGGTTCAACCAAATCAAAAATAAAAACAGATTTTCTTACCTGTAGTATTTAGCAATGTGAGAACTTTTTCTTTCTTCTATGGAGTTTTAAAAAACTTGTGGAACCTTCTCCAATCAACATCTATGGCTATGGTCACCATGGTTACAGTCACACACGATTATCCAAACCCATAACTTAACAGTCCCAACCAGCCATGGTTAAAGTCACATGCCTTTATGCACCCCCATTGGTTACCATGGTAACATCCATGTTACACAAACCCCTTGTTCGCCCTGGTTACGGTCCCACGCGGTTTTGCACACGAAACTATGGCCGCAGCCACGGCTACGCACACCCATCTGTTGCCATGGTTACAGACACAAGGGTGTTAAGCACATGTTTAGGGTCACAGGCTGTTACGCACACCGATTGGTTGCCGTGGTTACGCTAACATGCGGTTATTACACCCATTGCTTTTCGTGGTTATGGTCACACAGGGTTACACACACCAATCACCTTCCATGGTTATGGCCACACAGTTACACGTTTGTTGCCATGGTTTACAGTCACGCCCGGTCACGCACAGTTATCTGTCACCATGGTTACAGTCACACAACCTTACATTAGGCTCACTTGGACCAACCAACCAACTAATTTTGGTTGTTAGTTAATCTGAACCCATGTGATTAACATGCTTCAAAAACATGATGCAAGTCTTTCATTTTAAAACGTATGTACAGTGTTTTTTCCAGGTTCTTTTAAGTTTGCAAATCTTTAAATAGTACACTTCACATAATTCACTATACAAACAGGATTTAAGCGTTTATCTGCCTGTGTCATTTGTACAGCACATCAAATGGATTCTTTAGCTGCTTTCGATGTCAAATGCGACACCCGATGGATCCTCCCCACTCACAGAGACACACACATAAACACACAAACGCGTCCCCCGACATATGGACGCTCCATTTCTACTCCATTCACAGTAGAAGAACTCTCTACTGAATGTATTGGACAGAATCCGCCGGTGAGAAGTGCTGGATATGATTTTCTCAGCTCATTGTGGTTCTGGAGCGTGATGTGGGATCGTTTTACTGAATTACTGTTTTTTTGTTTTGTTGGAAATGTCCAGGGCTGGTGTGACATTCATATAAAAGTACACACTCACTATTACTACACACACACACACACACACACACACACACACGGTGCACAGAACAGTCCGACCACGGAAGAAACTGTAACGCTAACCAGGGAGTGCTGGACGACCATGACAGTTTTCTGGAAAACACATTTTCTGAGTGGCCACGCATCTTCAAGCATAATTCTCCCAGAGAACTATTGATCATCATAGCAACCCTCATCTAGAGTGAGTGAGTGAGTGACCGAGTTAAACATTTTAGACTCCTTGGCTGCATTTCTTTTTGGCTTCCAGCAGAGCCCCGTGGTCTTCTGCCAAGTACAGCCTAATCAGTCCGATAATTGGTCCGGGGCGTCAGCAGTGGATAATACAGTCAACTCTATGTCCACTCTCTTTCTCTCCGACTCTCATGCACAGCTAGATAAGTCAGTGTAAATACACAAACACACATGCAGCATGTGCGTGTGTGTGTGTGTGTGTGTGTGTGTGTCTCTCTCTTGCTGCTGGATTCTTAGCATGTGGTAGTGTTTAAAAACTCAGTGTTTCAGGACAAAGCTCAGGCAAACTTTCTCTGTGTGTATATATGTGTGTGTGTGTGTGTGTGTGTGTGTGTGTGTGTGTGTGTGTGTGTGTGTGTGTGTGTGTGTGTGTGTGTGTCTACCTCTCTCCTCTCTCTCTCTTGGATAGCCCTACTCCGAGGAAGTCTTCACAAGGTCTCAATTTCTGTACATTCCTGTGCAACAGAGAAAGCAGATATCCCACGGGAGGCACCGCTCTATAACAAACACCATCCCGGCCTCAGTATTGAAAGCACCGCTTCCAGTTAAAAGTCGTATAAACCAAGATGCAGGAACCGTCTGCAAGGCAGGCAAATGCTTATGCAAACGGTACAGAAACAGGGACAGGAACTGTGGAAAGTCTTTAAACCTTCTTCCCCTGTATGTCTAAATGCGTACCCTAGGACAAAAACAATTGAGGGTTTGATACAGTGTGTTCTGATTTCTATTTGTCCTTGGCACCGTTAGTTCACTTTCCATGTCCTCAGTCTGCATCCACTGTCAAATGTTCGCCGGTGATGTTGAAATGGATGGTGAAATTCTCTTATTATACCCTTACTAACTTAATAACGCATTGCCATGTGCTGGCAAAGGATTGCCTCTTGGCCAAAATGACAACTTCGGGGTCCATCACGTAATGCCATTTGGGCCCAAACGGCAGATGATTTGTTTAAGGATAAATCAACTTCCCAGTACAAACACCTGAATGACTCTTAAAATTGTAAAATGCACTAAAAAGTGAATCCAGAGTTATTTTTTCTTCCTCAATACAAGTGAATGAGCTCTAGAGCTCAAGGCTTGAACCAAGGGCTGGGAGGCGGCGACTTGTGGTCAAGTGGACAGCTATAAAGCTGGTGGATGAACACATTGCATTTCCTTCATTCTTCCCAATAAAAGTCGCCAGTTATTTTAGCTACTTGTAGTTTTTTTTAGTGAAGGATAGCTGCTAACAAAGCTCTGGTAACTCAGTGATAACTACATTTAATTTCCTATATTTTTCACAATTAAAGTCCTCCTTTATTTCAGCTGCTTGTACTCTTCCTCTATGCAGTAGACTTGTGTTTTAGTGAAGGATAGCTGCTAACAAAGCTCTGGTAACTCAGTGATAACTACATTTTATTTCCTATATTTTTCACAATAAAAGCCCCCCTTTATTTTAGCTGCTACTACTCTTCCTATTTGCAATAGACATGATTTTAATGACAATCTAACAAAGCCATGCTAATTCAGTGATAACAGTTCATTTCCAATAACTTCTTCACAATGAAAGGGCCGTTATTTTGTCATTTACAAGTGGCTAATGTTTTTTATCAGCAGCAACTTAACACAGCTGAACGTGAAACAGTAAAAAAAATCTTTATCTGAGAGTACAAACAGAGACACAGGATAGATAGATTCAGTTAGAAGCTACGATCAAGTGGGGAGCAGGTTTGTCTCAGATGTGGTCGCAGGACTGGACTCACCCATGCGACGTGGCAGTCTTTTGTAAGGCTTGTGATGATAGTGGCCCTTTCAGCTGATGAGTCTGTTGTGGCTTTTGCCATCCTGCTCTTCCTCTTGCTGATAGCGATTTCACTTAATGGGTGAAAAGATGGATTGCAAAGCATTTAATTGTTACACAGTTCCAAACTACAGTACCAGTGCTCTCCTGGCCTCCCCCAGGTGTGTCTCATCAGCGACTAATTAGGAGTCAGACCCACCCCCTCATGTGTGACATCACTTTTGACCGTATGAGTTGGCATTGTAGGAAAATCACAGGTGTTTCTAACCATATCAATGATTGCATGCTCGTTTCAATATGCCTATTATTTTTATTTTTTTGTCAATTTCAAATTAGCTTTATGGCATGACCGATCAGACGCTTATAACTCTCCTTAATCTACGATCATCATCATCATCAGAAACAGTCACAGTGTAGATATTATTCGGTTACGATGCAGACCTTCCCCTATATGTGTGAGAGAGTAAAAGTCAAAAAGCTCTTCATGCAGTCAATGTTTTATTTATTGACACTTCAACAGAGTGGATGTCCATGTGTTAATTGTTGTATAGCCTATTTAATGTTTTATTTAGTGTCCTTTTAGTAGCATGCTCTCAGTGAATTCAGTGTATATATCTAGGGCTTTTATTGTGAAAGGTAAGAACAGAGTATCTGGTCTGCTCTACTTTTGTCAGGGTTGAAAGGAATAATAAAGTCTCGACTATGGGGTCTGTGGGTTGTTAAACACCATAGTGTGCTTTTTCAAAATGTCCGTTCTTCACAACCTGATTGGTCGATGCCCCTTATTTGCTGTTCCAAACCCCTAAAAAACATCATTTTTCAACGTGTAATATTTGTGTTCCCTGTAAAAGTACTCATAACAAAAAAACACAGTTCAAAATAACAGATTGACGTGTGAATTAATGGCTTGTAAAAAAAACAACTGCCCCCGGTGTGTAAAGGCCTTTAGTATACACCCTTTTAAAAATGGACATCCAGTAAATAAAGTTAAGTAGGAGTCTGTCTGCTGGATGGAGCAGCTAATGGACCCAGATTGATGGCCCGAGATGAAGCTCTCTAAGCTCTGAGAGAGGCAGAGGCAGCATGGCTGCTCCTTGCTCCCTTTAATCAGACTTCATTTCCCACAAAAGTCAAACCCTAACAGGGAACAACCGGCCACTTCACCCAGAGCCTAAAACCCTAAAGCCACCATTAACACTCAGTACATTCCAGTACTTCTCTCTTATCTTTACTTACTCCCTTGATTTGTTTTATGTTTGTTTCTATCATAGAACTGAACACATTTATGTTATTTATCCAGTATGTTTTAAGTATTGGACCTCTCTGGATGGACTCTGGCTGAGAGGAGGATGATGATGAGATTGTTAAGGTAAACTGACCAAAAGTGCAGTCCAATCCAAACAAACATTGGCTGTACACTGCGCTACGGCAATTACACAGGAAAAAAAATCTAGTGAATGGGGCGAGTGTATGGCCCTGGACCGAAGGGCTCAGCCAACATGATGGTAGACGGGAAGATAATAGCTGAGAGGGAAAAGGGAAATGAAAGATAGACAGAGAATGGGATGTTTATGTGTCCACCAAACATATGCAGTTATCAACATCTTTTTGTTTTGTACCTGAAAGATGCTCTTGTTTCAGACCACAAGGAGCCCCACACGTCCGACACACAAAGTGCCTCTGTGCGTCTGCCAGGTTTTCTGGCTGTGCTTGTAATGTCGAAGTTGCGATATCTGATTTGAACAACGTGGAAGAAATTAAGCCCAAATTACAGGATCTAAGATTCAGCAGACGCTCCAAAGCCATTCACCTGTTTACAGACTAAGCTAGTATGCTAATGGGCACATGTGATTATCAATGT
Organism: Anoplopoma fimbria; assembly: GCF_027596085.1. Classification (NCBI taxonomy): domain Eukaryota; kingdom Metazoa; phylum Chordata; class Actinopteri; order Perciformes; family Anoplopomatidae; genus Anoplopoma; species Anoplopoma fimbria. The sequence continues at coordinate 6,601,998 of NC_072460.1, read as the reverse complement.
TGGCATACGACTGTATCGAGATGCAATTTACAGAAAAAGTATCACCCCGGTGAACATTCACACAAGCCCGACAAAGGTCTCATTATGGTACGGGGAAATAAACCACCTACTACAGAACATGTGCGTCAAAACAGAATTGAAATAACTACAGTAAAAAGTTCCACCGGTGGCTTATAAATGCTGCTACATACGTAAAAACAGCTTCAGGGTGATATATTAGGTTTCCAGGTCCCTGTGTGGTACTGAGCCAACAACAGTAATAACCAATCAGCTTGTATTTGTTGGTCGACTGGGTGCTGAGCGTAGAGGACTGGCAGAGCCGGGCTGGAAATGTTACAGAGGTCACCGGTTCAAACATCAGGGTTAATGAGGAACTTGCATGAACGCAGAAGGCAAAGTCTTTATTTTTTGGGGGGGGCTTCCTAGCAGCTTGAATATATTGATACATGCCTCGATAAAAGACATTTACTGCACCCATCAACTTTCCTTGAAGCTATTACGATGTTCTTAAACTTTAGATTGATTCTGGCGGTCCCTGTGGACAAAAGCGGTAGTGTTTCCAAGCACCAGACTCCCTTTAGAAAACCTCTTATTTTACTGCAGCAGGCGTCTGACAGTCTGCCCGGTCTGTCCTGGTTCTGGTTCCCTGTGCCTTCCTTCCCTCCAGGAAGGCCCAACAATAGGGCCCGCGTCACCTGCAGTGTGGTGTCGGTGTTGGCAGCGAAGCCGGATCTGGGCTAGACCATGGTGGGCTGGTTACTGCCGGAGGCCCCTCTGGAGTCTGAGCTGAAGGAGTTTCTGGTGAACTGCATGCTTTTTTTTGTCAGATTTCGCATGTCCATATTCAAATAAACATTTCACATTGGAATTTTCTTAAAAACTGACTATCAGCACATATTCTAGGCCAACTGAACTAACAATTAATCTATGACCTATTGTGGGAAAAAGGGACGCAGTTTGACCGAATGTCTAACTTGAATTTGGCCCCTGATGAACGTGTCATAAAGAAAAAAAAATGTATTCCAATTTAATGATTCAGCTCTATTATTCAGTGACAAACGACCCTTTTGATAAGCTGCTCTCATGTTTAATGCTGCCACTTCTAAAAAAAAGCTGGAGTGGAGTTTTTGTTGTCATCAATTTATACTTTATATATTATACCCAATATATTTAAACTTGAATGAGCTGTTTTGTTCCATGTGGTCTACATTCATTTCTCACCAGGAAAGAAGAGCAAAACTTATTTTTTATGGCCTCCCAATTCTGGCAAACCGGCACAGTGGGTTGTAAAAAAAAATTGTGTGTCAACTAATTTCTAGAATGCAGGAAGATGTTGGCAACCCTTGTCAAAAAAGTGTCAAAGTTGTGTTTTATATCTTAATCTGAGGCCTGCCACCATACTTATTACACCACTATCTTGCACCGATTCAAATCTCTGGGTTCACAAAGTCCTTTTTTGCTCCAAGATAATCATTTTTTTTCAATAGTTTTAAAGCAGAGCAGCTATTATCTGAGCCCCAAGAAGCTTTTTAGGGCCCCAAATTCGGTAACTTTCCAAGCCTGGCTCAGTGCTTGTACTGCAGTGCAAGGAATGCAGTGGTTGTTTTAACGTTACAATGGCTTGGCGAGACTCTCCTGTGGTCAACCACTTGGTCCCAGGCGCCCTCAGACATTGCCCCGGAGGGTGCCTCCAACAGAAAGCCTCAGAGACGGGAGGTAATCACAAATGTATAATACGATGTGTTTAAAAATCCGAAAAAATGCAGCAGGGCATCCCACGACCTGTAATATATCTCAGTGTTTCAATTATATCAAATGGTGGATACACTCAGACGCTGTTTTATTTTTGGGGCTCCCTGTTAATGAGGAACGCCAACACAATTTTCTATCACATATTTAAACAACAAAAAAGAAACTTAGAGCAAGTTGCTACATTGTTTTATATTTTTTATTGTATTAGATTGCAAATAAATGTTAATCTTGATTAATTTATCCAATTGAATGCATACTTTAATCTTCTAAGAAGGGTACATCATTTGCTGAACCAGCTGGGCACTGTAGTTTAACATAAATGTTCCTCAAACAGAAGCTTTAAGTACATATGTTGGGCACTACTTTCCGCAGCGGATCAATCTACATTACAATCTGCATTCATAGTGTTGTTCATGGTTATGGGTATGAATAGCCCCCTAATTCTGACGTCAGCAAGTTTTGTTTTCAGACGCAGGTCGACCATCCCACAAGCACTTTTGGTTGAAACACACTGCCTTTAGAATACTGTCAACACAAGGCATCAAGAAGCAATTGTAAAGTATACACCTGGCAAACAACCGCTTAGTTATGTTTAGGAAAACCATCACTGTTGGGATCAAAATAGGTACGTAGACTAAAAAAAATACAAACACTTTGGTACTCAAACACTGGTTTCCTGGGTGAAAGTTTTGTTTTTTGTTTAACCAATCCCTCCATGTTTTTTTGGGGGTGTTTTTTATGGTACCCTATTACGTACCATATGGCGTGTAATAATGACACTGATTGGTTTACGTTAAAGATACTTGGTGCCTCGCATGCAGACTAAAGGGTTGCTTATGCGTTGTTATAAGACGCCGGGGAGTGACAAAGCGTCGGTATCTGACGCTCTGGGAACAAAAACAAGCTGGGGTTCCCGAAGGTTGCGGCCGGCAGAACATTACCAAAGCATGCCAACTACCCAAAGAATTTCCAACCAAATAAAAAGAATGTTATAATGAGAGAGACGTGCCTAAACACAGAGAATAGAAAAGAGCGTTTAGATCTTTTGAGGCATTCCTCCCCAGTAACAACCCCTCAGAAAAGCCAAAGATGTTCAGTATCTCACTGTCAGATTCCAGCACAGTTAATATTCTCTCTCTCTCTCCGTCATGTTGTTGCATTTACGGTGTCTGTTATAAAACATGGAGCTGGTGAATGATTGATGAAACCCTGACTGATGAAACACAGTAACCGATGGAGCTGCATTTCGAAATGTCTCTCAGAGCAGTTAATGCCAGGGAGCATTCTGGGTAAGCTGTGTCTAGACAAACACTGTTGACATGGCATGCTGGCAGCAGATTGGATCTTCAGTTATATAATCAGGCGGCAGAAATAAACTCATTTGTTGAGGGGAAACTCAAAGTGCAGAGATAGATTTTCCCTGTGTAAATCAATAAATGATAGGACAGATAATAAGACTCTTAATTAAAGACACGCAAATCTCTGCAGTCTTTTAAATTAACATTTAGCCTTTAAGATACAGTAGAGAATAACCTATTGTAATTAATCATGATAGAGTTTAATCATGCTTTAGTTGCTGAGAGCAGACCTTAAATAACAGATACAGCAAATAGTCGGGAAAAATATCAACTATTACATTACATTACATTACAGTCATTTAGCAGACGCTTTTATCCAAAGCGACTTACAGGAAGTGTATTCAACATAGGTATTCAAGAGAACTACTAGTCACCAGAAGTCATAAGTGCATCTCCTTTCTTAAACAAGCATCTCAAAGCATAAGCCAGAGCAAAAGTATAGTGCAGAGGCAGATTACTACGAAAACAATAATTGCAACAGACTAATCCGAATATAGTAAGTGCTACAAACTACTACGAATAGGATAAGTGCAGTAAACAAATACAAATTCAATAAGTGCAGCGAACTGATACGAATACAACTATGTTGTCAGTGAACACATCAGATATGTTCCTGAGTAACTGCGAGAATGGGTCGGACTTTGACCTCCAGGTTGGACTTTGATGCTAAATTTGAACAAATTATCTTGAGGCGTTCCAGAGATACTGAATTCAAGAGAACGGACCGGGACGTGAAGGTCACAGTGTCCTTCTTCGTTTGACCTTTGACCACCAAAATTTGATCAGTTCATCCTTGAGGGCCAAATTTGAAGAAATTCGCTCCAGGTGTGGACTGCTGTTAGGAAGCCTTGTGTCTGGCGTTTTTCGCCGAAGCCAAATTGGATTTCAGTCATCGCCATGTTGTTTTTTTTGGAACCAATGAACAGAAGTTACCATATTTGGAATGGGGAGGAGTGATATAGAGACGCTGTAGTGACAGCGACCTGTCAATCCCAGTAAACCACCTTATAGCAAACTCCACTTCATGGTCTATTTGACTCTAAATGGAGCATAATTTACTAAATGAACATCATGCTGTATTGAAGAAGACTTGAAACTAGAGATTGAGACCATAAACTCATGTTTACAATGTTTACTGAGGGAATAAATCAAGAGAGAAGTAGAGTCATTTTCTCATAGACTTCTATACAATCAGAGGAGTCACCCCCTGCTGGTCAGTAGAGATAATGCAAGTTAAAAGACACTTCAGTATAATCTTTCCTCGGCAGAAGTGGAGGTTGCTGTGTGATACAATATCTGGCCATGATTGGCGCCCCACCATTTTGTGTGTGTGTGTGTGTGTATAGTAACCAGACTGCACATCTGTTAAACTGTAACAGATACTGGTGAATGTTGAAATCAGCCAGACTGCCCTCATAATCCAAGGGTAGCCAGAGGGGATCATTTTGCTGGACTATGATCTTCTTTACTTGCTTCCTCTGGTGCACAGCTTAAGGTAACTTAACCTCAGACAGGTATTTATGGTGGCACAGTTACACAAGACACAGGGATATTATTCTATGTGAGCGAATCAGTCTTTGATTTCATTTAGCTTCTTGATTCTTGCTTTTCTGATGTTGTTTGCCCTCTTACTCTTTTCTATTGCTTGTTTGTTAAAGGGACAGTTCACCCATATATCAAAAATACACAATGTTTCCTTCTACCTATTGTGCTATTTTCTATCAACCATACATGAAACTGCTCACACCAAGGTCTGTGATTTATCCTGAGTAAACCGGGTCATGACTTCTGGAATAAAGAAATTGTCGTTGAGTTTTTCAAAACATGTATTTTTGGAGCCACATAGTCCCATTATGTTGGAGAGAAGGCGCACTTCTCTACTGCTGATATCTCTGAAACTAAGCAACTCATACCAAAACATCTCGATTGATAAATAGCACAACAGGTTAGAGGAAACATGTAGTTGGGATTTCTTTTTTTCTTTATAAGTGCACGCGACAAAAAATGATGTAATCATGGCAGCGTAAAATAGTTTACAGGATGTTCAACCTTTGTTTATTTATGTAATACTTGATATATTCCTTTACAGGGTTTGTATGCGGTACATACAAACCGTTCATGCTTGGAGCTCGCACAACGACGCCAAGCGCAAATATAAACAAAGCTTAAGGCCTTGGACTGCAGAAAGGTTTGCATATTTGCAGCAGCGCAGATCTAATAATGAAAGTCTCTTTTGTTCTCAGATGAGTTAAGTCTCCACAGTTTCCTCTGCGTTTTCTTCTTCTCCGTGGTGGATGCCAGCAGAGGTTAGAGGCATTACACTGTGTCATTCTTCTTCTGGTCTGACACCCCGTCCTGCTGTATCGAAGTAGTGAATAGAAACAAAGAAATACAGAAACAAAAGGAGGAAAAAAAAAAAGCTTGGCTGACAAGAACCGCAATCACCATCTTCCCCACACAACACAAATGGAAACCAGATGCTGTATGTATATGGTATAATAATGGCAGGATCTCTATATTAAAAACAGAGAGAACAAAAAAGAAAGAAATGGCAGTCATTCAGGATGTAATTTACTGTAGCTTTATTTTTTAACGGCTTGGATCGTTGGCCCTGTGTGCTGCCTGAGCCCAAACTCTCATTTAGAACACGGAGGCGATGACTTTCTAATCAGCCCCAGTCAGCACTTGGATTTGAGTTGGATGCGTAGTCGCCTGGATGTTTATGTACTGATTTAATTCAGTGTACTGCAAATGTTCCCTGAGATCTGATGGTATGAAAGCGACTTTCCAGCTTGACATTTAGCCGCCTTACAAGTAGTAGTTTGTTCTGTTGAGGCAGCTCTTAGAGGAGCAGTTATGTGGTTAGTAAGATTAAGAGGATTTATCCCTGTGGGAGCACGAATGAGCTTGGATGTCTTGTGTGTAAAAAAAAAATCAAACAAAAACAAGAACACTTTGGCACAAGAGGAGAGCTCACAGTTGAGAGAGGCTATTCTGTGAGGAGCGTGAATGCACTCAGTGAGCTTTTTGCCAATTTGGCCATTTGATTTTGATGTTTCTTGTACACAAGTGGACATTTTGGAGTCATGACAGCACGTGGGGAAATGTGAAGGTTGACCAAAAACACAAGGATTAAATGGCGACCTACAGTGAAATACAGATTACATTTTTGAGATACCTCGTCTTGAACAGAACCAGGACTGAGCGGGGCATCCCATCAGACCCTGCTGCAGTAAAATGCACGAAACACGACTGCTTTTGTCCAAAGTGACCCCCAAAATCGTATTTTTGGGATATAATACTTAAAAAGCAAATTTATTGAATACAGGACTTCATGGGATATTTTGAAGTTGATGTTAAATACTTCTTCCACCACTGGGACTGACCCGCTGACATCAACACCATTATTTCCAGCTTGTTTTAAGGGACAAAAGGTGCATGTAATCCCAAATCTAACATCTGTAAATAATGCATCCAGAGAAGAGTTGCACATGTTAACAGAATTATTGCTCATTCCAGTGGATTAAATAATATAACGCAGGTAGTCAGTGAACTGTAATGAGCTGCATATGCAAAGGCTGCACCCAAATTCACCAATCACACCACCAACCCCCAATTTGCACATCTTTCCTCAGGTCGTTGTGTGTGTGTGTGTGTGTGTGTGTGTGTGTGTGTGTGTGTGTGTGTGTGTGTGTGTGTGTGTGTGTGTGTGTGTGTGTGTGTGTGTGTGGCAGTTTTAGCACCTTGAATTGCAGGGTGGAGCGTTTTGGCCAATCATCAAATTCAGTCCATTAAAAGCAGCCTGGGAGGCCCTTGGCTGTAAACCTAGAGAGTCAACTATTAACCCAATGCAGAGAATGGAGTCCAAATCCTGTTCTGGGGATTTATGGACACGGCGGGACATTGGCGACACACACAAACACACACACACACACACAGGACGTCTTCCACATATCCAAAAAGACTCGCTTTGCCACACACCGTGCGCTTACGTGTTGTGAGGGTTAGGGTGCAATAACAGTGTACACAGCCAAATACACACCGCAGTGGAGTAGATTGTGTTGGGGATAACATACATTTCTGGGCATGTTGATGCGTAATGAGCAATTTCTTAACTGTAGACCAATATAATCCAAGTCAGCTGCAAAGTACAGGCTGTAAGTAAGATACAGCTTTTTTTTTCAGCCCACTTAATTGTTGTAACAGAACAGAACCTCCCACATGCTTGTCTGTGCAATATACCACTTGCAAGGCAAATACTTCACACCAATCATAAATGAGTGTGCTTTGGAGTTTGAAAGTAGACCATGGAGTCTCCTCCAGTTATAATAAAAACCTGCATTAATGGACCCAAAGCCACTGAGCCTCTGTGTGTCTCATTGGTCATAACCTGCTGTGCAACACGCTCATACACACATACAAACACAACCCTCAAGAAAATGCTTTTATGAGGGTTTAAGCTTTTTTTTTCTTTTTTCTTACACACACGTTGTCTCAGTTGAATAATGTTGTTAAACCAGAACTGCAGTGAGGCCCTCAGCAAATACCTGCGGGACATTTGACTCTACAAGCTAAAGAAGTATCTCGGCACAACTGAAGGCCAACAATAATAGCTCAATTATCCCTTATGAGAGCTATTTACACAAGCTAGAACCCTGTGGACATTTCCAATCCATTAAGTTATGTGATTTACTGTTTCATCTGACTCACCTTAAATAAAAAAATATCGCTGGTAATAATTTGGTTGTTCTTGTTTAATGATGAGATGAAATTATATTAAAAAGATAAATGATTGAATTAAATTCAAATTATATTCAATTTAATTAAAACCAAAGAATGTGAAATAAGAATAAATAATATGAGTAAAGGGAATTTATTAAGATTAAATATAATTAGATGAGATTAAGGAAAGTTAAATTAAATTAAGTGAGCCATGATAATATATAATAACATGTATGTATATAAATATGTATATATAGATGAAAAGTACGAGAAAGAAAATGCACATTCATGACATTTCCTGTACCATATTTAAACATGATTAATATGTCGGCTGTGTGTGAATTGGAAATGTGAATGAGCTTTCTTTTGTTTCATCAGTAATTGGCTGTATCTCCCCCTGGCTTGGCCGGGCCCCAAGTCCCGCTCTGTTCCTGGCTGGATGACACTGTCACACTGTCACTGACCTGGTGGAAACTGCCCAGCCTGCCAGCCAGACCACACACACACACGCGCACACACACACACACACACACACACACACACACACACACACACACACACACACACACACACACACACACACACACACACACATACACAGGCATACATGCAGATCATGTTTTATCAGATGACTGTCGATGTCTTGGCCAGCACTGTCAGGTCATCATCACCTATCTGACACCAACACACACACACACACACACACACACACACACACACACACACACACACACACACACACACACACACACGCACATACACACACACAGAGCCTGCTGGATGGTCATACTGTAGCTCACCACTAGAAATAGACCTCTTTGTTGATGTGAGCCAAGTTATTTTTATGATTATTTTGTTTGATAATTTTACTTTACTTACATTTAAGGAAATATTAAGAATTATACCAAATACTAATATGTTTCTGGAAAGTGAACCTACAACAATGAAATAAAGGTGCAATGTGTATTCGACAATGTCGCCCTCACCATCTTGGATAACAGCTGTCGCCATGATGTTTTTTTGCAACCGATGTAAAGAAGTTACCATATTTGGAATGCGGAGGAGTGACGTAGTGGCGCTATATACGGCTCTGGTAGCTGCAGCAACCTGTCAATCACAGTAAGCCCGCCCTAAAGCATACTCCACTTTATGGCCTATTTGAATCTAAATGGACCATCATTTACTAAATGAACATCATGCTGTATTGAAGAAGACTTAAAACTAGAGATTGAGACCATAAACTCATGTTTACAATGTTTACTGAGGGAATAAATCAAGTGAGAAGTAGAATCATTTCTGATAGACTTCTATACAATCAATCTTCTTTTTGCAACCAGAGGAGTCGCCCCCTGATGGTCAGTAGAGAGAATGCTAGTTTTAGGACACTTCCGCATTGGCTTTACTCGGCAGAACAGAGGTTGCCACCTGCACCCAATGTATTTAAACACTAATACGTAAGTGTTGAATAGTAGAAACACAGAAGGCACAATATTTATTTCGTTTTTAATTATAAAGATGTCAATGTAAACAATGCAAAACTCCCTACTGAAGCTAATAAATTGCAATAGTGAGATCCATTCTGTTTAAAATAATCTGGTTTCTCCTCCAAGCCTCACAGTACAGGGCAATCCAGAGACAACTTTATGTTGGAGTTTATACAGCCGATACAGCTCACTGCATCACAACTACTAGAGAGAGGAAGGTTTTATGTGCTTCACATAATGAGCAGTGTGTTTGTTTCATTTATTCATGACATTCCAAGGGGAAAAAAAACACTATCAAGTATGCTTTTAAATTTGCACCAACAGAATGAAAATGTGTATTGATTTCAGTTCTCGTTAGCCACTTGTGAAAAAGTAACTTTCCCGAGAAAGAGCTGGAGGAAGTGGCTGTGGAAAAGGATATCTGTGCTACCTTGCTGGGCCTGGTGCCACTGGAACCCGTCAGCTCCACTGATCCCTGTGAAAGATGACAAATACAGAAGGTTGGGTCAAGGCTGAGGGGCTTGGAAATATCTAAAGCCCTCTATGATGACTGACCTCCTCATTGAGGCTGTTTAAATCTCACTGCCGCCCAGTAAACACGGTAGCGTTTATTTAACCGCCACCGTCACAGTGCGCTCTTGTGTGTATGTGCACACGTGAATTTGCAGATAATCTGCACCACGTTGGTGTATTTAGATTACTACTGTATGCGTATGTGTTAAGCTAGCCTGTAGCCTCCTGATGGGGTTGTGAGCACCGACCGAATTGGAGACCCAACTAATGACCTCCATTACTGTAATTTCAAATAATTCTTCTCCATTTGGGCCAAATGACCACCAATAAACAGCCCAATTACGGTTTGTCCTCCGTGGGGCGTAGCTGACCGCAAGAGCCCCGTTGCAAATCCGTCTTTGGTTCTGCCGTGTGGTCGAGCTTTTAGTCAGGCAGACTGTTTTTGGTAAGCTTTTATTGACTTTGTTTAACAGTTTTTACTGTTATTTGGTTGAGTGATTGAAAAAACAAGATGTGCCATTAAAGGTTTCAATGTTGGCAATGTCAACATCTTGATGGGACTGATATGATAAATAGGATAAGTATAGAATAAGGCAGTTGGTCAGTGCCCCATGGCGTCTGATAGAGACTATGTAAACCCATCCGCGTCATTTTTAGATGCTCGTTAGAAGCTGGCAAAGTATAAAGAGCCCAATAGTCTACACAATGTGGGAGGGTGGGGAAGGTGGATGCAAAACTAAAAGTAAGCACTATGTCTCGTGAGTAACTTGTTTATAACTCGCTATTCATGTGAGTGGCTAGTCAGTAAAATAATTCTCAATGATGCTCTATTCCTCAACCTAACTAACTAGTTTTCTTGCCTAACCTTAACTCTTCTGTTGAAGACGGAATTTTATTTTGAAAAGAGGCTACGCTTGTAACGAGTGGAAACTGACACGCCGTCCCTGACGCGCCCAAAACTGATGCTAGAGGGGAACATAAAGCGTCAAGAGTTTGAAGCATAGGGACACTGACGAGTTGGGAGTAAGAATGTGTTGGATTAGGCTTTTAGCATTTTAGGATTATTATACAGAAACAGATTTGTATGATTGTGCAGTGTGAAAACACGAAAAAAGTTGATTAAAGAGGGAGCATTCCATGTGCAACATACCTTAAGTTTTATTTGCTCTACCTCTCTCCGTAACTCAGCAGCTGATACGCAAGCAGACAGCTTTGGTGGGTTTCATTATGTTTCTGGCAATATTGCATGAAATGTCCAACAGGACTAGTTTACATTGGAGCTAGCTGAATGCCCGGTGTGTTAGTATAATATGCCTAGAGGCAATGACCAAGCTGCAGTATTCAACGGGTTGAATGTTATGCAAGTGGATGTACTTTTCTTTGTTGGGGGCATACTGCATGTGTCTCTTCTTGTCATGCTGCCTAATCAGAATCCACAAAACGGCAGCACTTGTTATGCATCTTCTCAATCCGTAGAGAAGCGCGTCATCCTCCCTTTAAAGTCAAGACATGAAAATCAAATAGTGTGTTTTTTTTACAATATTTTCACAGAGGGTGTTAGTGATGTAAGACAGTTCAATTAGCCTCATGCTGTGGGGCATTCATTGGAGACAGAACATCACATTTCATGGTTTCCACTTCTTGTATGTCTCAGTCCTTTCGTTGAATTCAGCACCATGAGTCAGCAGCCTGGTTTCACTCCTCATCAAATACCAACTCTTGGTCAGTGGCTCTTGGCATCCATACCGATGCAGAAGGCACCCTTTAATGTCTGTATGAGATGAACCTGGCTTTCTACCAACTCCAATGTAAACCCATCTGCGTCATAATTAGTCAGAAAGGGATGTGGTATTTACAGCGAATAAGTCTGCTAGGGGCGGAAGGGAGTGTTGCTGGATGGGTCTAACAAACAGGACTTTTACATGTCACATGACGCAACGTTGGTCGCTTATCTTAAGCGACAAACGTACTCATTTTAACCCTAACCAATTAGTTTTTGTTGCCTTAATCTGGATACTACCACAGACTGTTTATAAGAAGTGGACGTAGTCATCTGGCGTCACCCATTGGTTTGTGGACTGCCGTTATGAAGCTTCTAGTTCTGCAATTTTGCCGTAGCCCTCTTGGATTATGGCCGTCGCCATCTTGGCTTTTCTGAGGTGCTTGAGGATGTTGGCAGCAAAACTCCACAGACTGCATTGCACGGCGTTGCAACATTTGCCATAGCCTGTTGTTCCCATCCGTCAAACAGTGCAGACAAAAGCAGAACATATAGGAACAGTAGGCGTGGGTGGAAGGGTAAGGTAGTAATAACCAGTGTAAGCTATTATGATGAGCCTAAGTTACGAGCGAGCTCGGTTCTTTCGAGCAAATCCGGCGCCGTGGACGCTTTTGTATCTTCCACACACATGCTGGCTGGTCGTGGTGGCTGAGTTTACTTCAGCATTTTTTGGTGTCGAAATAAAGACATGGGGGCAAGTCTCAGTTGTCTTGTGATTCCTGACATTTCTGGCATCCTGCAGAGTGTTCAGGAAACCAGCGCTCAGTTTCAATGTAACGCCGCCGTGTTACTGTAAATGACTGGGAGGTAATTCGCGTCGCGGAACAAAGTCCACCAGATGAGATTTATTAGGTAAAACGCTCCCTTCCTTCAGACCCCCACATGTGTGTGTGTGGGTATAAATACACTGCCTACTGGTATATATACACATGCATGCAGACGGCTCTCTCTCTCTTTGTCCCCCCCCCCCCCCCCCCCCACACACACACACACACACACACTCACAGGAAAAGTCAACTTCCCAAGGTGTCCTATGAAAGGGGCTTGTGTTTTGACTTTATTTTCCACCACACTCGGTGAACTCATCGAACACAAGCCAGTACTCATGGAAACAAGTACGCCAGGAAGTTGAAGGGACAACCTACCCAAAAAGAAAGCAGTTTTTTTGCAATACTGTAGGATGATTGTCTTCTCTATTGTCCCCCCCCCCCCCCCAAAAAAAAATATACAGCAGAGGTCAGCTACAGAAAGAAGCAGAATGGAGTATCACACACCTCTTTTTGCATTTGCTTTTTTAATAAGCCACATCAAAGCGGAAATGTCAAACTCTTATCTTCTAGGTGCAGCGCCAGTACCAGTGTCGGCAGGGTTACTTTAGGTTACTTTAGGTTAAACACTTTCTCTGGGTCTGTAAGATCCCTCTGATCTGAACTGTCAGTGAAGCTCTGTGGGTGACTTTGATGTATCTTGTGGTAAAATGACTCATTGGGAGCTCACGTTGCCTTCCTATGGCAGGATGGTTGGAATTAATTAAAAAAAACAAATACATTTTTACAAATTCCAGTGGGAGTAAATAAGAAAATAGAAAATATGTTGAAGCAAGCCAAGATTTGATGTGCGTCTTACCTCGCGACATTTGCCAAAGCCTGTTGCACATATCTGCCACACCGTGCAGACAGAAATAGTACAATAGTACAGAACAATAGGCTTGGGCGGGAACATAAGGTAGTTTATTTACTCACTTTTATTTTTGAGAGGCGTTCCCATCTTGGATTAAGGCCATTGCCATGTTGTTGTTTTTGTAACCAATGAATGGAAGTTACCATATTTGGAATAGACTTCTATACAATCTGACTTCTTTTTGCAAATAGAATCAGGCAATTAACTTGTTTTTTTTTTATAGTTTAAGTAAAGTAAGCATATCATTTATCGATCGCTACTGCATATTTACCCAAAAAATAAAAGATGAAAAAGATGAAAACAGTGACAAAGATGTTTTTGAGGGTACTCTATTTGAAGGTTAATATAGCAAATGGGACTTTTTTTTCCAATCAAACCCGCCTTCCTCTTTGAAGGTGAACATGTCTAGAATAGCGTTCTGCATCAATAGTAGTTGTCCAATCTCTGCCCCACTCATTGTAGTAGGGCCTGGTCTCTTTATAGGCCTTGGGCCCCAGTGCTAGCACACTGCCAGCACTGTGTATATATATACTGTATATATATATAAATACACAGCCCTGGGCATGGGTGTAATGATTCATTGCTGGCTACAATGCCTCGAAAAGTGAATATATGATAAATGCGAGAAAACTTGACTGACCACTGCTGCTGTTGCTGCACCAACAAAGAGCCAACAGGGTAAAGTTACTGCAGATGGACAGCAACATTCACATAACAGACAAAGAGGAAATAAAAATCAATAGTGGGGAACACGTTATATCCCAGTACATATATGTTTTTCTTAAACAAGAATGAAATAGTTTTTTGACAAGGTCTTCTTATGAATTTATTTCTTCATTAGACGGCGTTCATCGAGTGGAAAACTGCACTTGCAGTGTGTGATACAAGACTGACACTTGACAGATGTTAGTTTTTTGTTAGAACATGCTAGTCGAAACCAGATGATGAAAGCTATTATGGGGTTAGCTGAAAAGCTCTCCTGTTGCTTGTATTTATGCATGTTGTGAGTGTGCTTAAGAGCTTATAAGTGAGCATGCGTCTGTGTAGGAGTTTGGTTAAAAAGTCTCCTGCCGGGTGCACGTGTGTGTGCGTGTGTTTGTGTGATTTGAATGTGTGTCGCACATCTCTTCATCTGCACAACAGCAGACGCAGCGCTAGTTTTTTTTCCTTTTTCCCTTCACCCCTCGCTGTGAATTCCTTACATTCACAAGACCTGAGGGCAAGTCGGAATGAGAGCGCTCGGCACGAGTGAGTTATGTTCCCCCCCGCTCTCCTTTTTACAACGTTCTCCGATGCCATTCAAAAGTGTTGTGCGCCTCTAATTCATGGCTTCTTTTCTTAAAGTGCTGTTAAGAGTGAGTGTAAATAAGTATAATGCAGCCGCAGAGCTCCTATGTAGCTGTAAATACCGCGCGGTAAAAGCTTTGAGAGGGTGGGAGGGCGGTGAATATATTCCTTTTCTTTTTTTTTTTTGCTCCCATGTGCAGCAATATGCACATATATCTATGTAAGCCAAGATACACACACATACACACACATACTGCACACACACTCATATACACATGATTACATAAGTGAAGGGGGGGGTGTTTTGAGGTTACAGTAGGGGCCCCTTACTCTCACTGTGGCTACTTGAGACACTGCAGGTACATGCTGACAACCTTAACACACTCTGCTCCCCCCTAAGAACTCAAACGTCCCACTTTTCCAAAACACAAATTATTTTGTCTCTTTCGTCTCCCTGGACCCTGCCGTCCCCATAAACATGATCTCGAGTAAAGTCTTTGCACTGGTCCTTTTTATTAATGATAAATTATTGACTAAGGTTTACACTGACATAATCTGACATAGCAAAGAAAACTAACGTAAAGGAACATTTCTGAAAGGGTTCAGTGATTTAAAGGCAAGTTTAATTACTGTGAATATATCTTGATATAAAAAAAAATACCTTTGAAGATACAACCCGCTGCTGGATAACAGGTTAAAAAAACAAAGGCTGTATAGAAGAAGTGGAAATAGTCACCATGTTAGCCAAATGTTTGTGGACAGTTTGGACTGCCCAAGTTCTGCATTTTGTCTTTTGCTATCTTGGGATTTTGGGCGTTACCATCTTGGTTTTTAGAACCAGAATGGACACAAGAGACAAACTGATTTTTAGGTGACCAAAATGTCAGAAGTAACTTTCATGAACTGAAAACACACTGTGAAATGGTCAAAGTAGTAAGATGAAATCACAGACAGCTCCCAGACTGGACAACGCCGTGGTAGAGACCTGTCAATCATAAGGTAAGCCTGCCCTAAATCATAATCTGCTTTATGGTCTATTTGACTCTAAATGGACCATAATATACTAAATGTACATCATGCTGTATTGAAGAAGACTTTTGTTTCAGTGGTGGTGAGTGAAACACACAGAAATGTCCTCCTGCTCTCTGCCTATTTAATGGCAGGACCTTTGGCAACAGGTCCAGGCTTCAATTTACATGATGCGTAAGATTCCTCTTCATGCGTCATTGGGTAAATTTGGCTTCGACATCGATGGCCCTCAGGCCAAACTAGGCTCTCATAAACCTTCTTGTTTGTTCCTCCAAATGATTGATGAAAGGGATGAGGCTTTCCCATTTGGCCTGGTTATGAAAAGACATTGAAATTACATATCAAATGAAGGATACCACAGCCGATAGCCGAGATAGCACCTCTCGTAGAATGCTAATCTGCTAGCACGTTTACTGCCGGCTGCGCTAGCTATTACAATGCTATCTGATAGACTAGATGGAATGTGGGTTCGTACAATTTACACATTAAGCACTTAATAGAACTGAGATTAAGGAATAAAGAAAAACAGCAGGTCGATTTAGGCCTAACTGCATATTCCGTGTGTCTGGGAGCGTGGACAAAGGCCCAGGTTGTCTGGGACTTAAAAGCTGCATAATTGGCCTAACAGATTGTCATTCTTTTCTTTTTTACTTCTTCTTCTTTTCTTACTATTGCCACTCTTGCATCAAATTGCATTGAATATGGAACCCACACATCAAAGCGTGTGAAACTGCTAAACTAGAAACTTGTTTTTATGTGCACCCCTTTGCAAGATGTAATCATTCACTCTAAAGAGGTGCTGTAATAATAATTGGAAACGCAACAGAGAGAAATCAAATCACACTCTGACTCAGAAACACATCAAGAAGATGTCAAGTGTTGCAGTGCTAATTGAAGCTTAATTACGGCTAACACATACGCAATGTTTAAAAAAATAGGGGGGGCTCACCCTGGAGATGAGGGTTTCTGCTCTGCCAGTGACACCAGGACTGGTAATACTGTACAGGCCCTTACTGGCAAACATGTCCATGCTCGCACACACACGGAAGCTTTCATGGACCGAAATACACCACCCACCACACACACACACTAATGCACAAATACAGACTGTGTGTCTTTGCAGTTGAGGATAGATTAAGTCATCATGGCCTTCCCTCAGGGGGGCAGGACTCATTAGATAAACACACGATGAAGCCAGCGCTCACATTTACATCATAGCCTGTTAAGTGTTCTCCAGGACACCGGCACATTGTGTGGACTGGGGACACAGATTGTGATGTCTTGTGAGTACCGGACCGAACCCCTATAAAAGTCCTTTTTTTTAAGGCTCCTGACCAAATCGCACATAATCTTTCCGTAAGCCTCAAACGACAACAAGAACATCTGAATTTGTGGCATTTACCTATTTAATCCCACCAAACAAAAGCTTAAGCTCCTAAAAGTGAGACATTGGCAAGGGAATGTTTTTGACATTTCTATAGCACAAGGCTATTAATCATTTTTGACACATCACATTCACTGAGAACACAGCAGACTTAGTGCAAATCTCTCATGATGTGCTTAGCAGCTGCTGCTATTTTAGGAACAATGGATTTTCAATCAAAAAAAAATTCAAGACAATTTTTGTGATATGAAAAAGTATAAAAATTCTAACATAAACTTCTCAATCCACTCCTGCAGCCTAATGGGCTTTTTTCCCCCACAGAAGACATTTTGACATGTCACAATAAGAGAAACACAAATAATAAAAACATTGAATTCCGCTTTGCTGCCTTGGTTTCGGTGTCCTGTTTAAGTGCATGCTGGCTAACCAAGTTGAATATCAAGTTGGACTTGATATTCAACAAAAACAAGTCAGTGTATCTCACTGAAATGTTACTTGTTAGGTGATCGGATCTTTTATTAATTGCTATGAGATATTTTGGCTAGCAAATATACTCTGTAAGATTTTGCGTTTTTGCAATGGATACAGTCTTTTCATCAAAATATACTGTATGTAAATAGGCATCTACTTGATGCTAGCTTAATGCAGTTGTTGCTAAAAACAAATATAAACGTAGAAACGTGCAACACGGGTTAATGGCTCCGTGCTGGCAAAGAACAGGAGCTCTGCATTTAGCTGTATTTTGGCAAAAATATCTTTCTATGAAAGGTACTTTCACCATGACTCTGGTACTAATCCGGCCTAATCACCATAAGTATTTCTGTGTTAAAGACCACTAAATCACAAACAGGGCAGATGGGAGGGGAGGTGGATGGGTACAACAAACAGCGATCTTTAAGTCAAGAGGCCGCTGTTCTTTCCCCGTGTGAAACGAGAAGTCAATGTTGATTGTTTTGTCACATAACTGGCGTAGTTCAGTAGCAGCACTTCCGTATATATTTTAACCCAAACAACGATCTTTTCCTAAACGTAACCAGTAGTTTTGTTGCCTGAATCTCAGTTTCCTGTGAAGTTTATTTTGAAAAAGACTATATGCATGTAACTAGCGTAAATTGACACGTGTTGAAGAAGTAACGTTTTGCAGTAAATCATACGAACCTTAGAATGAGGATACATTGATTAAATCCATAGCAGCAGCTTTTGCAATGTACCACACCAACCACTGTTGTTTTTTGCATAGGGGCTTGCAACTAAAGTCTGACAACTTTTTCGTGAAAGGGGTCGTTCCTGGGGACTTTTCAGAGGAAAAGCGCTAAAAGCCCACAACCTGCCAACCAACGTCAGACAAAGATGTTTCTTTAAAGAGTTAATGGAGACAGTAAATAGAGAGTGAGTGTAGTTCGCCTTTTCAATTCAAGTGATTATTTGACTGTTGTCTTTGCAGCTTTTTTGCGCTGCCTCCAAATACCCAACAATCTGTTAGTGCAGGTTAAAGTTAAAACATCTTACACGATTCCAAATTCACAGCTGCCAAGCAGGTTATCGGCGTTGACCTATTTGCCTAGTTTAAAGAAAAAACTGCAATCAACACTCCGCTGTGCTGCCACCACAGTATGTCACACCGGTTAGTAAGTGCTTTGAACATCTTTAGCTTGGATCTGGTCGGTCACGCTCCCAATCCAACCTCATGAGTGCCATGGCCTCTCTGGCCATCTGCCAGTTTGTTCTGCCTCATTAAAATCACCTCTAGCTGTCTAAAGAGTCGGTAGGCTGAGGCAGAGCAAGAGAAATGGGAGGAGAAGAAAAATGATTGATATCCTCCTCCCCAGTCTGCCTTCGTTGCAAGTCGCTCCTCGGACGCCTGAAACGCAAAACATGTGTTAATGTGGACGGATAGAATGTAGATAATAGTGACAGATGGTGTTACAGAAAATCTGATGTAGAGGCAGTGATATGTCCGAGAGTTTTCCAATCAGTGGGTGGGTGTTTTTTCTGCAGGTGGGGGGGTTGACCTGCCTAAAAGAGCTTTTTACTTCTTTAGTCTGCATTGGCGTTCAGGTGTGTGTGACATACTGGTTTAGAGACTTACAATACATGTTAAAACGAAAGCAGGCCAGAGAAAGTGAGGGAGGGGAGCTCGTCTACGAAATGAGTCGAGAGCTTGTTGCCCGAGGCAGACGAGTGCTTAAAGTGACAGCCCACCCCTTTTGCATACCACGCTCCTTTTCTACTCCCTTTGAAAGTTGCGGGTTCCATTGACTTGGAACCCTCCCTCCAAGTCGGTGGGTGTCAATCATCTCAGTGACAAATTGTCATGGTGCTTTGCTCCTTGATCCAGATTTTTTGTTGGATCAGTGAGTTGAAAAGCACACGCTTTCGCAAGTTTTTTTCTGCATCCCTCAAAGAGTCGTGGCATGGAAAACGAACGAGCGGGGATGAAAGGAAGAAAAATGGAAAAAGAGATAGAAAAGGAAGCATGGAGTATTTGTTGCTCCTTCCTCTCCCTGCTTACATTGAAGCAAACAAAGCTGATGTCATGTAAAATAAGTAGAAAGAGCAGGACACCTTCCTGTATCATTATTACACATTTTAGACATTGTACGTGTTATTTAATGCCAAATCACTACCCTGACGATGGCAGGTACACAACAAAACTACAGTGGTGGCCGCAATTCATTTTTATGCAATCAAACCAATTAGTGACATTTTTGGCAAAACCATCATGGTCGGGCTTAAAATAAGTTTGTAAAATGCATAAAATTTGCAAACATCACAAATGTATCTAAATCTTTTTTTTGGTCTGCTGGTTGATAATTCTCAACCCAGTTAGTGAAGGAGGGCTGAGCAGTTTGTAATGCTATATAGCTTACTGTTAAATGCATTAAGACAATGTATTTAGGGCCACTGATATTTTAGACACGTTCGGGGAGTACCGTTTCCGGTACTCACTTGAGATCGGAGCCCAAACTCTTGTGCAACAAGATTTTTTTCTCTGGTGCAGTTGATCAACATAGTCACTAAACACAAGGAACTGCAGAAATCAGAAGTCAGACATGAAAATATCTCAGTTTCCTCTCAGCTACAGCCATTCCATCCTCTGGAAGGTTCTCTGTGTCCACCCATGGTGCAGTGTCCTGTGGGGGTGATGTAAGACGTGGGTTCTTTGAAACACACGGGTAGCCAAATTGCTGCAGAGTGGACTCCATCCCCTCCTGCTGTCATACATTTTGTTCACAGGTGGCCGGTTAGCTCGCCATTGTCGACCCACAGGAGTTTTCCTCCCTCCTCCACGCTAGTGTGTATACAGCATGAACACACTTACTGACCTGCCCAATTCATACAAGTTGATGCATTTTGGTTTCTGTGTCTTTTCATGTATGTACAGTACCAGTCAAAAGTTTGGACACACCTTCTCATTCAATGTTTTTTCTTTATTTTTTTTTTCTACATTGTAGATTAATATTGAAGACATCCAAACTATGAAGGAACACATATGGAATTATGTGGTAAACAAACAAATGCTCAACAAACCAGAATATGTTTTATATTTTAGATTCTTCAAAGTAGTTGAATGAGAAGGTGTGTCCAAACTTTTGACTGGTACTGTATGTATGTGGGGGTGTTTATCCTGCTTGTGCGCCTGTGTGTAAATGGGTTACCACTCTCGTTGCAATCTAAATGAAATGTGTTGGCAATTCACTGGACCTAGGAGACCCATCTCAACATTCTGTATGGTCATGTCATCTTTTTCCTGTGCCGATGTGAGGGAAGGACAGAGGATGTCGCATGTGCACAGATTGTAAAGCCCTCTGAGGCAAATTTGTAATTTGTGATTCTGGGCTATACAAAATAAACTGAATTAGAATTGAATCATGTACAATGTAGAGAACATTGTGAGCCTTTTTCTTCTTCTGTAATAACGGTGCTGGATAAAAAAAAAGCTTAAGGTTAAATGTGAAAGTTATGGCCACAGTTTTAGTTAAAGTCTTTCAAAAAAAGAATGACATTAATAGAATATGAAAAGGACACAGTGTTGACGTTATGTTTTATGTTGCAAAGATATCTACTGAAATCAGCATGCTAACCAGCTGGCGCGGGCCCGTCTTTAAAATCTGGCTTTTAAATGCTGATAGTAGTACAGAAAACATGTGCGCCATGTGAGAGAGCTCAGTACAGGCAGCTGTGAAGGCAACACATGTACACCTTTTTCTCTTTGGCTGACATATTGTGACAGTACGATGACTGATGTTTCACATACTTGTTTTCAGCCGCATTTTATTCCTTTCTCTCTGTCAAACACACACACGCACACACACGCACACACACACACACACACACTCTCTGGGTCTGAACTTGGCTGAGAGTTGATAGCAGTTACATAACGGTTATCATCTGATCCCACATGTCAAATCATCACATGGGCCGTTGTAGTTTGCTGCAGTCTAACATTCAGACTTGTGTTTCTCCTTCAAAACACATCGACACGCAGCGGGAATAGTACACACACAGCTGTTGTTAACTCAAATAAAAGCCATATATATATATATACATATTTTTTAAAGGTTCTGTCAGCATAACTGGTTATGAAACAATTTATTTGTTTGAGGCCCAGTCCATATTGCTGGACCGCTAGACCAGACGGCAACCACTGGTTCTGCCGAGTGAAGCCGATGCAGAAGTGCCTTAAAACTTTCATTCAGTTAAATGAGAGGTTTTCTAAAGGGACTCTTCAGAAAACTGACTTTTGTCCACAAAGACTGCCAAAAATGAACCACAATTCAGAGTTCCTCACAGTAGCGTGAAGTCAAACTTAGCATGAATAACCAAGTGGACTTTTGATGAACAACAAAGACGCATGTTGAAGGCATTCATCTCCTTTTCTGATGGTCTTTCCTTTACTCAAAGGGGTTTTGAATTAATTTGTGTTCGATGGAAATGGCAGTTTCGGTTTTGTGATCAGTGAATGAGAACCCAAATGAAGACTCATGGAGTGAGGTTTTAAGAGAATCAGATTTATTACTGAGGTTCAAATATTCAGTAGGCTAACGGACAGAACGCTGGAACGTGGCTGGACTGGAGGCGAGAAAGGTAGTTGGCGAGCGGGCAGGCTGGAAAGGCAGATGGGAGTTCCAGCTCCACAGGGGCTGAAACAATAATATGGCAATGAGTGGATGGAGTAGATACCATGAAGTTGATGATGTGTAGCTGGAAGGCAGCTTTGCAAACTGGACAGGTGTGGTAAATGAGCCTTAATAAGGATCGACCGTGCCACACTACATGAAAACAGAGGCAGTTTCTCAAAGGCACAATGCTTCCTTGGTCCTTCCAAAAACAAATATGGCCTTGTAGACCTAATATGAGTGAGGATTCAGCCACTGGATGCCAATTTCATTCATTCATTCATTCATTCATTCATTCATTCATTCATTCATTCATTCATTCATTCATTCATTCATTCATTCATTATCAAAGGTAGGGTACACCCTGGTAAAGTTGCCAGACTATCGGATTGCCAATTTCTTGCCTCAAATTTGTTTAAAAACTAATTTTTGCTGACTGCCAAGGTGAAATAACTGACAGTTTCTTAGCGTAATTTGCTTTTCTACCAGTTCTACCAGTTTTTGGTAGAATTCAAAGGATCCTCGACATTGGAACAGTCCTTTGGTGGGATTTGACGAGGAAGCATCCTTGAAATTCAGTTGTCGAAGGATTCTTCCTTAACAGTTCCTGCACTACACTGACTCTGATTATGACAAGCCAATACATGCATGACTGCATTAAAGATTCTAATGCGAATCCCACTGGAGAATTCTGTTTTACTTTTATGGTATTAGACTGTATATTTATTCTGCTGTTGCATGTTCACACATGCTCAGCATGGCATTGCCAAGCAATCAGTGTTTAAGTACACCTGGGAAATCGATGTCTAGTCATATATGTAACCTTTTTCCTCCTTTCAGGAAATCTTAGACCCACGAAGACTTCTACAGAAAAGGAACCTCGCTGCTGAACCTGAGACGAGCAAAAACCAACAGTGTTGTTCAGATCCAGATGTGTTGAATGAAATCCTTCTGTTGCCTCCCAGAATGCCTCTGAGACGGCACTGGCTCACAAATCAACATGAACTATATCCATAACAGACACAGCTCGTTTTTTACTTTTAGACGCTACCTCTTAGCCGCTTAGTTTGTTCACAATGACTCAGCAAAAATTCTAAGAGGGAGAAAAACATCCAAAGCCATTATTTAAAATGTGAGGAAGGAGGGGTAAGTGGTGGGGTGAACAAGGACGAGTCTGGATGAAGGGAGGGCAGAAAAGGGGGGGTATAATTTCCATGCAAATTTGCCATGTGGTACAAATCTTGACATTTCTCACATTTCCAAGCTTTATGTTGCTTATGCAACTTTACGGGAAACAGATGATTTATTTTTTCTCTCTCTCTCTCTCTCTCTGAGCTATATGTGGATTAAAAGCATGAGGACAATATGTTCATAGGAGTCACCTTACTTTTATAGATGGGATTTTATTTTGACCTATAGAATATATCTCGGAAAAGATCATGAAAAAAAAAAGGTCTCTACTTTTACAAGTTTCATTGAAGTTTATACCTGCAGTCGTTTTGCGTCATCCCTGGCAGGTGTTGAGTCACACAACTGTAATTCTAGCATCTAGGAAATTCAAAACGCTGCATTATGGGATTGTTGGCAGAAAGCAGTGTATGTGCCATGGAAACGTTTTTTTCTTCATTTTGGACAGCACTATATAGCGCCTAAATACATGGAGGAGCGTAAATAATGTGCCCTTTTACTAAATAAGGAGTCATTTCAGACACATCATTATCCCATTGCATTGCATATTGAGATGGAACCAGACAACCAAGAATCACACATGTTACGTTGTATCATTTATTGTATTCTCAGGGCAGTACTCTCTATATGTTTCTGCTTCGCATATATTGCTGTCTTATCAGTGGTGCAAAAGTGTATTCTTAACATAAGAATCAAAATAATTTGTGTTACGTAATTCCAAAAGGATGAACCAAGGCGGTTTTGGTGAGTTTTATTCGTTTCTGTCGAGTTGTAAGTAAGTGTTTGGCAACACGTTTAAAAAAAAAATTCTTGTGTATTTATATAGCTGTTGATGTTTAAACAAAAAGGATTATACTGCTCAAAAAAAGTGTATCTCTTTAGGAATCCTTTATTTAATTCACTGTTACAATCATTGGGGGGGAAGAGGCATTTGTATACATTCAGTATACCTTCAGTAGCTAGCGTAGCATAGAGGTGTTAATAAGCTATTACGCTAGCTACTGTGCTAATGTTAGCTCCACAGGATTTTAGGTAGAAAAGTGGTTGGAGCTGTCCAGATGCTACGCTATGATTGGCCAGTCTGTGTTCGAAGCTCTGAGTAAAGCTTAATAATATTAAAGCAAGTCTAAGCCAATTTTTTTTAAAGAAAAAAAAAAGGCAAATTCTTTCTCTTCCACATAAAATGTTGAACACGTAAACCAAAAGACCCTTCATTCCTCAACCAGCTTATGGTGGCTAATTTTAGCAAACTTTAGATAGATATTACAGTAACTCACATTACAGAGTCAGTTAGCTGACTGTTTGCTCCTTTTTACTCGAGCTGTTGTTCAGCTACATTTGAGCATTTATCATTATCCCAGAATTATCACTTGTGGCAACGGTGAGCTAAAGTTATTTTTCGTTAAATCATTTATTTTGGTGGTCTAGGGCGCTTGTGTGATAAATGCTGGTCTAAACAGTGAATAGTTCCAAGACAACAAAAGAAAACATCCATTTGGCTTTGAGATTTTTATTGTAAATGTGTTTTATGTAGGAACAAAAGCAAAAATATATAATTTTAGTAACTCTTAGCTTGTAATGTGTTTACAGAGCACAAACACCTTACTCATCACGTTTCATAATACATTATGCCGTATTTGCACCTGACCATATTGAATATGTTATAAATTCCGATCAATGGATGTGTTATGAAACATTACATGAGCATTTTTAATCATGTGTCGTGTAAAAACCTGACAAGAAAAAGCAAGTTACCACATTTTTCACTATATATTTGAATTATCACATTATGTACTCTTTCTTTATATATTCTTTCAAAGAATCTTTCACACTCACAGAAATCATTAGAAGAATATTTCAGATCTCCTTTCAGATGCATTTACAGTATTTACATACATTCACGAGCTCACAGGTGACACCCGTTTAGAAAAGTGTTTCTCCTGATTGTACGGAAGGAATGACTGACATTGATGTTGCACTTCTTCCATACGCCGCCTTGTTCAGCTGCAGCGTACCCATCGCTCAAGGGGTTCGTTGATTGATGTAGGTTTCCAGCAAATCAAACGCTTCCAAATACAACTGGATTCCAGTTCAAAACTTTAACATTCCTCTCTTCAAACAATATCGGCACGGATCATTGTCAGCTGATCCTCAACTTTATGGTACAAGAAAACAACGACTGAACTCTGCTCTGTCATTTTGCGACCCTCCCATGACACATTTGGTTTTATTCAACTGAGATTCAGAATGACACACGCTAAAGCAATGTATACAGATAAATGTAATATGGCAAAAAAAAAACAGTCAATATTCCCTTACAGTACAAGACAAAGGCATCTCATTTCATGGAAAGAGATCTGATATGTCCAAGACCAGGGACAGAAGAAATCATTTCTTTAAATGATCTTCAAATTTCTATCTACCTTTGGCGAATATGCTGTAACAAGTTATAAGGCCAAAGAAAATGTTAAGTTAATTTACATGCAAACCATTTTGTTTTTCATTTTATTAAATTAATTTGTTGAATGAAGATTGACTTTAAAAAGAGAAGAGGCTTCAAAATGGAAGAGCCATATTTTACTTGATTAATCTTAGAAAAGTACTTCTTTTTTTAAAGAGACAGAGCTGATCCTTTTACAAAAGAGAAGTTGAATTCACATGCAATAAAACACTCCCTTTCGAAATTCAAAAGACTAAAGTTATACTTTCTACGTTCAAGGGCCTGTTAGGTCTGCGTGCCATAAATGTCATCATCATAGGGTGTACATGTCGGATTTCTAGTTACAGCGTTGACCTGTCCGGATTTGTCCGCACTGCCAAAACGCTACAAACGTTAGCGTAGCGTAGCAATCTACTTTGCATGCGTGGAACGCATTCTCCAAGCAGACTGAATAGTAGTCCGCTTAGAGAGTATAACCAATGCTCTACTTGGTCTGGTATGACCACTAGCTTATAGTGGTGAATACTGGCTAGTACTTGAGACTGGGTCTCTTCTTCACTTTTACTGTTAAAACCTGTTATTGTTGTTGTGGCCACGGTAGCAAATACAAATACATTAAGCTGATCTGGGGTGACTTTGTTAATTGATGTTGTAGCGGTACATATTTCGAGTCTCAGCAAGTGCAAAAGACTAATCCCCTTAGATTTGATATGTAAATAATTTCATTTGATATGTAAAATTCATCTGTTTTGATATTTAACTAAAGAGGGCCGAAAGAAACTTGATTTGGCAGTAGAGGAGGCAAGAGATTTGATACGTTCAAGACCACCAGCCTGTGCTTGTGCCTCTTGTGACAGCAGTGACATGAAGTAAGTAAAGTGACTAATAAAGTAATTATTGATTACGAAATCACAAAACCAGAAAACAAATGTTGTTTTTCTATAGTGATTTGAAGACAGAAGAACAGACATGCCTCTGTTAATGCTTGTTTTCATTGCTGGATTGAAATAATTTGCAGATTATCATTGGATGTGGCTGCACCACAATTTTGTTTTGATCCCCCAAAAAAAGACCATAGCGTGGTAATTCAACATGAATATGAGCATTCTTCTTGTTTTTGAGGTTACTTTAGTGTTTTGTTTTTTCCTGTCATGAAACTCAAAGGCAACAATGACACTTATTCAAAGCTACAGGAATGTTGACGCATCATACACTCTGCCGTCAATCAAGGAAGAATTAAACCAAGGCCCCCAACAGTTCCCTGTGTCAAGTCAGCTCTTGTTGCTGGGCAACAAATTCAATTTCAAGCCATCAAGCGATGCGTTTTTGCTAAACAACATTTGGCTCCAGGAAGGTAAAAAAACCTTGGGGTTTTAAATAGTAGCAAACCCCTTTAGCGATGCATTTTGTTATTCACATAAGGCTTTTGACTCCAGCAATAACAATAACTTGCATCTCAAAGTGTAAAAATAATCTGAGTAGCAAATCTTTCCTCAAATTAGATCAGCTTAAAGATTTCAGTGAGAAAAAAAAAAAGTTGGTATATACAAGAAGCTTATTCCACCTGTGAGGGTGTTGTGTCAAGTAACAGTTTTCTGTTTCTCTCTGGTTCTTTTTACAGTCTTTTCCTCACCACCCAATAAATTATAACAGTACCATGGATGTACGTCATGCGTACATGTTTGAACATAAACACACACCAGCTGGAGAGTCCTGAACAGACTCCTTTAAAAAGGTGTTTGTACTTTCAACCCCCCCCCCCTCCTCCGCTGTCTTTCGTCACACACAAATACACCCATACACATACCCCCCGTTCCCCCCATCCCCACTCAGCGTCAGTCCGTCAGAGTGGGGTCAGAAGAGTCAGTTTGCAGAGCGCCCTGTCCTGCTGCTTCGTGGAAAGCGGTGGACTTTGAGGTGTTTCGACAGGTGGTCGCTGCGGGCGAACTTCTTTTCGCAGACGATGCACTGGTATGGTTTCACTCCCGAGTGGGAGCGCCGGTGTCGGGAGAGCTCGTCAGACCGGGAGAACCTGCCGGGAGCAAAAATCCAGGATGTGATTAAATCAGATTTATGAAACAAATGTTTTGGAATATTAAATACGCTTGAATCCCACTCTTTATTTCCAATTTTTGTGTTCTCAAACTCTCATTTTGAAATACTCCCACTTCTATGCATAAGTTATACTGCACTTCCTGTAGCCATGCTTCAAACAGCTAAATAAAGTAAAATCCATGTCAAGCTTTACATGAGATGTGTGTTTTGCCCTGCTTCTTCTCTGTGAAGTTAAAGAGCCATCCCATATTTAGCTCAGATCCAAACCTAGTCTATTCCTGGCCTGCTCTGCTGTGGTCTCTATGGGCTCCGGCCAGCTTTGGGTATCATGACAGTGAAGGGTTAAGTGGTTGATAGCGTAGTGCCTAAACCGTTTGTGTGTGTGTGTGTGTTTATCTGTATATATAAGTAAAGCTGTTAAGATCAGATTAATCTGCAACACGGATTCATTTCCCTGCACATTTCCAGTAGCAGAAGCAGAGGCAGACTGAAGGCATGAAGGCGATAACTCACAGAGATATAAAGACGTCACTCACAGTTATTTCAAAGCATTTCCACTCTAGAAATGGATTACACAACCAGCCTATTCATCATTTTAATGGCCTAATAAAAGGATGATAACTGACAGCTTAAAACGCCCAAGTGTGGAATAGCAAAGAACCTTAAAAAACACACTCTTGAAGAATCATTTGGTTCATTGTTTTGTAGTGAGTTCTTTTTAACTTGCATCTCTAGTTGACTTGGCCTATAGTCAGAAAAGCCAGAGAATATCTTTTCCAGTGACTTTTACACTTACATTTAAGCTTTATCTGGGGTCACTAGGCATACAACAAAACACTGATATACTAACACTGTGTAAAGTGACAGAGGTTCCAGTTAAACAAAGGTATAGTCCTTGATGCCTATATGCAAGCACTAATGCAAGCCTTTTCAAAATGTTCAGCATTTTTTCTTCCTGACAGCAGCAATGCAGTCTGTTCTGAGATACAGCCTAGATCTATGACACATACACATGCTTACTATATAGTCAAGCTGCAGGGATATGATATACAATGACCAATATATATTGATCAATTTAATCTGTTTGTACAGCATGTACTGCAAGATACTTAATAACTTCGGGGATGCAGAATAAGCTTAAAACATCCTATCAAGTAAAAATGTCGATATGGCAAATGTTACCTATTTAACTGTTCATTTAGCGGATAACAGTAGCATTTATTTGGACTTTTTTGGCCACCAAAAGGGATGTTACATTTACTCTTTTTGCTTTGTTTTACTCCCCACCAAAACTTTAAATATCAGTACTTTTTTCTTCAGCTAAATGTTCAACTTCGTTCACCAGTTAGCTGCTAACTTTAGCAGCTAACTGGTGGTAGGTTTTTGGTACAGTTGGTTTCAGAGCTTTTTCTGGCAAAAATGAGCTGCCTGGAAACTATGATAAGAGCGGTGGGAGTGAACAAATACAAATCAAGTTGCAAGCTAAAACAACAAGCTGAAAAAGCGTGTAGCATTTAGCATCATCTTAAACTTCTCTTGTATTCCAAGCATGTAAAAGAACACATTTGCAAACACAAAAACATCAAAGGCCCTGTCTGGAGCCATTGTTTGGTTTGTCCGTTCAGGGCTACTGTAGAAACATGGCGTTGCAACATTGCGGACTCCGTGAAGAGGACCCGCTTCATATGTAGATATAAAGGGCTCATTCTAAGGTATAGAAAAAACAATAATTGTAATTTTCAGGGGGTTACTCACTAAAGAAAACGTACTTATTGATATCATATTCCATTTCTGCCAATTGATCCCCCCCCTAAATGCCACAAACTGTACCTTTAACGCTTCATAGAGCTGCAGGGATCTGCTGTCGGATGATAAAAAATCTTTGGGTTCGTTACTTCAAGCGACCCCTTCCATTTGATCCGTTCTAAATAACAGTATACAGCTTTGGCGCAAACAAATGCTTCTACAACAAGTGCCCTCCAGGCAAAATGACTTTGTGTAGACATGTATGCCACATGCGTGTCTCTACAGATGCTACAGATTAGCAGGGTTACTTAATCTAGACCAAGAGGCATGTTGTTGTTGAGGCAACAATCTGACACATCAGTCTCTTTATGGTCTGCACTTTACATTTGTTCCTTTTGGTAATCTGCGTGTGACGCATGTGCACATGTTACACCCTAAAGCTGTACTATAGCAGCTCCAAGCTGGGGCGTGATAGAAACCATGCGACTATTCTACTGACTTCAAACTGGGCCTGAGCCCAACTACAACATACTGCACTGGAGAGCATCTTTCAACATGCGTTTAGGACTTGTGCAAATGATTGGTCTTCAAATCCATGTTTTTCTTTTTTTTGGGGGGGGATTGATCATGTGCCAGTTCTCATAACCCCCTGTCTCTCTCGCTTCCAATAACTCTTCCTCCCCCCTCCTAATCTAACTTCCTATGGTGTCTCAGCTCCATACGTCTCAGGGAAGCTTGAGAAAGGGCGGAGGACACTTCTTTTGATCACTTGACAAGTGTTTTACTTGAACCGTAACTCCTCAGGGCATCTTGGTGGGGCTGCAGCACAACACATAGTATACATTTTAGCGTGGGCGCTGTGGGAAACACCTGCGGAGGCCCTGTTCTGGCTTGTTCCTGAACTGCGCTCCCGGCTCTGCAGCCAAAGGTGGCGCAGTGAAAACAGACGCGTAAGGGTGCGGCCGTCAGATTGGGGAGCACACCTGGCAAATTACAATAAGAAGAGATGTTGGCAAGCGCTGGTACTGTACCGTAGTTTAAACTGTAGTCTTTTATTGTCCTTGTTTAGTGTGTCCCGTCAGCTCAAAGACATTTACGTCTCCAGTCACTGTGTTTATGAGCGGCTGAACTTCAACTGTGTGTAAGTTGAAAGGGGAATCACATTAATGCGTGACAGCACTAATCAATGACAGAGAAAAGCTATATACATGCAGCCATAAAACCTTTTCTGATTGGTTTTTCCCAAGGATGGATTTCTTTAAACCAGAGGAGCTGAATTCCTGAATTTGTTTCAAAGCAGGACACTGGATGCTTTCTAGCTCCACCGCTGGCTTTTTTGCCCCAGAGGAACCCAGGAGCGTCGATAACATATCACAATGACTGAAAGTCAGCTGAGCTATAAATGTCCAACTGTGGCGCTAAATCAAACCCAACAACATCGTCTTGTTGTAACGACGGATACCTCAGCTGACAAGGACAACACGCAAGAGCCCCGATGACAGCTGCCCTGTTATTACAGCAAACTGTTTGGGTTCCAGCCAAGCCCAGTCGGACGCAAAATAAAAAAAAAACACCTCACGTGGGAGTCTCCATGCAGGTCTGAGCTGAAAATACTGTTGCCTGCAGCTTTTTCCGTGCATCCAGATCTTTACACGAGCCAGAAACTACAGCCAGAAAGAAAGAGAGGGATACCAAAAAGCTTTGGAGAAAAATAAGTAAGAAATATAACTTCCACTGAGTTACTTAAGGCCAATGAAATACCACACCTCCCTACCTCAGAGGGGCACATGGATCTATTCTAAGGTTACAGAGGGTAAGAGGTGCCTCCCTCCCAGGCTTACCTCCATTTCCTTGGGCGAGGAGCAAGGGAAGGGCAACTGTATTTGAAAACTGCAAAAGTGTAGTTTCGGGAGGACAGAAATGCAACCCAGTTGCCAAGACAAATGTCAGCACTGTATGTTTCTGCAAACAATGGAGACATTTCAGAAATACATGTCATATCAGCCATGCACTACGCTTGCAGAAACGCACAATGCCTATGCCAACATTGGGAAACCATTGATTAGGTTACAACAAAAGAGGAACCAGAACTACAGTAAATAAATAACAACCGCACTTAGGGGACATTCTCATGTTAAGTAACAAGCTAAACCAACAGGCGGCTGCGAATCAAGACTAGTCTTGTTCACTTGTGATTTCAGGCCGGACAGTCCTGTCCTGTGTTTGTTTGACACATCCTTTCAAGACACATCATTCGCCACACCTTCCCGTCTTCTCATACATGCTGTTATATCACGCAACTTTCAATAGCAGCTCTGCCTGAATGCAAAAACATCCACGTAAAAAAAATCTGTGGTTTCCGTGGTTTGCAGAAACTTGACTGGGTGTCAGCCCAAATCAATAAAGTCATTTTGGAAAATGCAATTTTGTCCTTTTATTGCAGAGACTTACATGAGAAGATGGATACTACTCTCATATCGTTTGCTATGGACCGTGAGCCAGGGGTCAATTAGTTTAGCTTAGCATAGGATGGCTAAACGTGTTTTACAAAATGTCAATTTGTTTCTTTTAAATGCACCACAATCAACATCAACTTGATTGCATTACACAGGGGAAAAAAAAGTGTATGCTACAAAATGCATTTAACACATCATATCTTCATGTGAACAAAACATGTTTGCCTCAAGCCATCTTAAAACAATGCATAAAGGATGTCATTTCTTTTTTTTTTGTCTTTTTTGTCACATAATATGCTTATAAATACATGGATGTAAGCCCATTAGCTCATTTGCGTTACCTAAATCTATTACACTCAATGCAACCTGAACCATGATGCTTGGCCGAACAAAACCTTGCTTGCGTTCAAACACATGCACTCTCGGGCAATAGCTCCATGTGTAGATATGGAATCAAAAAGTCGGAATTTGTACTTTGGATAGAGTTTAGATCAGGAGTTTAGATGAAAAGCAATGATTGCCAGACAGAAAGGTACACGTATGAAGTAAAAAACTTTGAGCTTTGTCCTACGCTGCGTAAATGTGTGTGTGTGTGTGTGTGTGTGTGTGTGTGTGTGTGTGTGTGTGTGTGTGTGTGTGTGTGTGTGTGTGTGTGTGTGTGTGTGTGAAGTGGGTGCAGACAGTGAGCAAACAAGCAGGGGGCAAAGTCTGCATGCAGAAAAACTTCAAAAGGCGTTCTATTTAATCTACAACTTGAACCATGGTACAAAAACACACAGATAGTGGAAAACACAGCCATCATGTAGAATAGTACAAATTATGACTGTCTTGAATAGAATTGGATGTAGTTTTCCTCAAGATGGACCCTGTCCCCATCCATAAACTAAATAAGCCTTCTCATTTAATATCTAATGGGAGACACTACAGGTGAATAGGTGAATGTTTTATAACTAATGTATAAACCCAATGGACGACTTAGATGAAGTAAAATATTTTAGCGTCACTATAGTTTTATGAAATTTTAAATATGCATACATATATTTGTTGCTAATTTGCATACATTTCCAAAACAGAAATCTTACAATTGATAAAGCCATGTTCAAAATGTTTGTTTCATTAAGCGCTATATGTTGGAGGTTTTTACAGAGTGAATTTTGCATATCTCTTTTTATCACTCCATCAATCAGAAAGGCAAAACAATTTTCGCAAAGTTCATAAAACAAATTAACTGTTAGATACTGCCATGAAATGTCTTGCTTTTTTATTTTTTATCAAGTTTTCAATTTTTTTTATTTTTAAATATGCAAATGAGGCATTATCTAATGGTAACTTTCGGTGAATTTAGGAGAAATCTACAGATGCAGATGTACAAAGTAGTATAAATAAACACCTAAATGTGTATTTTGGGTGTTTTCTTTCTGCTCGTCTTAAAGAAGAGATGTTATGGAAGCAAAATAGCCCAAACTCTCAAAATTGGCCAGTGCATGATAAACTATGTTTTTTGCCTGAAATGTCCCTAAACACATTCATGTCCTAATGAAACTAAAAGTGGTGACATGAAAGACAATCTTTGTAATATAGTAAAGGACTTCCTGTTTCCTGTTTGATGAATAGGTATGACATGTCCCACATGTCATTTCAGCTCTCAGAGAGGAGCTTAACAAAAACAATAAAACTGTTCCATCCATATTGGATTGGATTAAGATCTGTCCTTTACTTCATCGCTGTTCTTTACATGGCAAACTAATTTCATTCAGCACATCTCTTCAGAGACTCGTCACATCGGAAGAGTGATATATTAGATTGTCAACAGTATACGAGTTCACAGCGGAAGTTGATAGCCCTTGTTGATGTAATCTTTGCAGTATAGATAGAACACTTCACCCTACAATTGCATCACACATTTGGCTGCGCTTCCTATGAACTGTAGATTTTATCCACCGACCAATCTATCCATACATCTCTATTCACCCGATTTTGATCAGTTCAAGGTTGCAATGTGTGTAAATCGTGTGCAAGAGTGTTCTATTCATCTCTCCTGTTCATGATTTGATAAAAATAAGACACTTGGATCTGCTCACCTCCATCCACAGCCGGGCCACGTGCAGGCGAAGGGCTTCTCCCCCGTGTGCCTCCTCAGGTGGGCTTTAAGGTGGCTGCTTTTGGTGTACATCTTATTACAGCCGGGAAAAGAGCACTTGTGCATTTTAATGAGGTCCGCTACAGCGTTCTTCTGGTACCTCTGACCTCCGACAAGGACCCCCGCAGTTGAGCCCCCACCTAACCCGCCTTCCCCGAGCCCAGTGGGTTTGGCGGCGATGGGCACCGGTGCGATTCTGACAAATTTGGGCGACACAGAGCTCCCGTTTTTGCCAGAGCTGGTAATGTTGGTCGCTGAAAGCAGCTGAGGCACCAAGGCAAAGGTCTGCCCCTGGATGTTGACCAGAAGTTGGGCGACTTTTATATCCGACGGGGCCTGAGCCGGCTGGGTTTGGGTTTTTAGGGGTTGGGTTTGCTGTGTGGCAGCATCTAGGATGGCACTGGGGTTGGGCTCTTGTTTGATCTGGATGGGCTGGATTTGTAGGATGACAGGCACGCTGGAGGCGCCGGTATCTTCTGATGAGGTCGGTGGTGAACCACAATCCTCGTGTTTGATCTCGTCAACACTACGAGGAGAACTAAAATCCACTGCTGATGGCGAACTGTCCATGTCTGATGCACATGGTGTGTGTTTGGTCTCTGTGTAGGAGGAGAGCGGCGAATGAGCCACAGGCACAGTCTGATCCGAATTCCGTGACACTGATACGGGTCCTCCTGCTAAAGTCCTTGAACCTTTTGTCTCAGCATCCTCTGGCATTGGCGACATCGCCTCATCGCTACCCTCCTCTTCTTTCTCCAATGCCACCACCATGTTCTCCTCCAGGAACTCCTCAATCTCCTCCAGGGTGGGCTGGAAGAGGAGCGCTGCAGGATCCTGCATCTCGTCCAGGAAGACAGGGAACTCGTAGCAGTCGTCTTTGGCGTGCTGCTGGAGGAGAGTCAGCCGCTGCTCCCTCTTGGACTCCCATGCCAGGCCCATGGGTAAGAGAGGGTAAGATGAGGTTGACGAAGAGGAGGGGGGTGATAGGGATAGGGAGGAAGATAGAGAAGAAGAATGAGAGCTGCTGCGAGGGAGGGAGGCCTGCGAGAGGAGGAGGTCCAGCAGGCTGTCTTGACTCTCTCCTCCCGAGGAGCTACAGCTCCCGCTGCTCCTGCTGCCCCTGCTTTCGTAGCTGGTGCCGAGGACGTGCCGCAACGTCGGCGACGAGGCCTCTGGGCTGGAGCAGAGGGAGGAGCGGGGGCTGGAGGAGTCACTGAGGTCATCCTCAGAGGGGCGAGGGGAGGAGGATAGCGTCACCCCTTCGTAGGGGTGGTGGTGGTGGTGGTGGTCGTACAGGCAGGCATCGGTTACCATGATGCCCGGCACCGAGCCACTATTGGTGTGGTGACAGAGGCAGTTGTAGTCCGACCCCGGAGAGCCGGTGTAATACAGGAAGGTCTCCTCACCAAGCGGCAGGTGATCCACCATTCCTGTGCTCTGCTCTGAAGATCAATCTGTTCCGCTGGAGATCAGCTGATCGTTGACGAAGAAACTTCTGTCTTCTTTCTGCAAAAGACAAATGAGACAGAAATGGGTCTTTAAAATTTCATGCAAAAACTACATTGCGTGTGCATAGAAGCAGATTCTGACCACCTACTGTGTCTTGTGCTTCATTTCATTTTTAAACTAAATCTAACTTCCCCGTTAGCAGGTTTGTGCACTTGGTTGATCATCATTTCCGACAAAAACAGCATGGCAACACTCAAGTCAGGTTAGTCTGACACTGGGTTAATGTTTTACAACACAGTCGCCTCAAGATTAAACTGTATCACAATAAGTTAACCAGTAGAAAGACGGGCAATGTGTCATCGTGTTTTGGTCTCTAGGCAGTATACCTGCTGCCGGTTCAAGAGGTCTGCAGCTGATGGCACTTCAAAAGGAGAGCCAACCACGTGTGAAGGAAGTGGAATTTGAAGACTCTGTGTGTGTGTGTGTGTGTGTGTGTGTGTGTGTGTGTGTGTGTGTGTGTGTGTGTGTGTAGACGCTGCAGCTGCTGGTTCATACTTCAAGATGACCGTGTGGGATCAGGGGTTCCCGTTTCTCACCCCTCTAACAATAAAGCCACATGGTTCTGTGCGGTCTTTAATGGTGTGTTTCCATTCCTTTCTCTCTAAGTGGCTCTTTAGCCAGCCAAAAAACAAACAAAAAAAATCCATTGGAGACAAACACACTGATGTTCTCTCAGAAACTAGAACAAAACTGCAAAGTTCAACTTCAAAGTGTCCTTTAGACTACCAAGGTGCGGTAACAACAGTGGTGAAAAGCGTTTTTATTTCATATCACAGTCATTCAGTCTGAGATAAACAGATTTCAATGGGATGATGAGTGAAGTGTTTAGTGTCTATTTTTATCCAAACAAAAAAGCCTGCACACAATGCATCCACATTTAACATGGATTAAAACACAGCCAGTCATTGCCAAATGGCCTTAGATGCGACAAGTCTTATGATGATTAAATATGAATGATAAAATCACTCTCAAATGCCAAATGTGTATTGCATGAGCCGGAAAAATAAAACAAAATGACTGTGCGCCCTCTTCTGTAAAACTAAAAGAAGCTGCCGTTACCCCAAGTGAAGCCAGGAGACCTCCAGAGGTCCTCTCAGAGACAGTCACTATTCATTGGAACATTATTATTATTATTATTATTATTATTATTATTATTATTATTATTATTATGTCATCGGGGTCTTGGCGAGCCCTCGTGGAAAAAAAAAAAAAAAAAAAAAAAAAATTAAAGCAGAGAGTTTTAACATCGGAGAGGCTTTGACAGCACGCATGCATGCATAATCAATAAGAGATCTATGACGTATTTAGATCACAGAAAAAATAGTCCCAATATAAGATGTGAATGATTACAGATAGTGTGAGTGCAGCAGCAGCAGCATATGGATGAGACACCAACTGGCTCTCCATGCACAGCTCCACAACAGAGAGAGAGAGAGAGAGAGAGAGAGAGAGAGACGGACAAGCACAGACAGGACAGCAGCCTGAGACTCACTCGGATGTGTGTGAGGGGGATATACTCCAAAACAATCCGCTCCTCCTGCGACCTGCGCTCCCCTCTCTTGTAAAGCAGCTGTCAGTGCGTAATAGCGCGTAATGGCAACGCAACTCCGAGACACGGGCTTTGCATTGCTCTACGCCTCCACATTCTCTCTCTCTCTCCCTCTCTCTCTCTCTCACACACACACACACACACACACACACACTCACACACACGCATACACACTCTCTCTCTCTCTCTCCAGAGAAGCTGGTTGTTCGCTCAGCCGTCACATGATCGGAGCTGGGGGGGGGGGGGGGGGGAGTCATACTAGTCAAATTGGGGGGGGAGGGAGGGGGGGGGGGTTGGCTCATGAAGGCTCGCCTGCTCGGCGCGCCGCAATTGGCTGTAGAGGTAGAGGGAGGCCGGGCCTGTGTGTGTGTGTGTGTGTGTGTGTGTGTGTGTGTGTGTGTGTGTGTGTGTGTGTGTGTGTGTGTGTGTGTGTGAGAGCAGATAATAAAATCACTTTCATCATATCCTTATTATGACTATAGTGCTTGGATGGACCAAGCTGTTTTTTTTTATTGTTTTATTTCTGTGTATTTAGGACTGATTGCTTTTCTGACTTTCATTCTTTTATGACTCATATCATGTTATATTTGTCTATAAAAATGTAATATTACCTTACAATTTGTGTGTTAAAAGTTGCTTGGATCAGCGAGGCAGAAAATAAAATCAGCTTTTTTTTTTTAGTGTGCACACTGTGCTCTTTGCCGGTTTCAGATGACCAAAAGCAGTGAATGAGGGAGCCATGGAGTGTGTTTACATGATGCCCAATAACATCAGCAATAGAAGTTTTTGCCTTCACTCCAGCTGAGCGGGCCCTTGTAAAAAAAACGCCTCCGCCCAGGCCGAAGTAGCTCCACCGGCTCCGACCTAATTAGATCTGCCTGCGTAGGTTAGATTACCTTTCACTGCGTTTCGGATAAATTATCCACTCTCAGCCTGCTTGTAAACATCATAAGAGTGTTTCAGTGTGTGCGCTCGCTCACGGCACAGAGTCAGTGGCTGTTAACGCAGCCGTGTAAAAGGATACACTATGTAACACTGAGGGGGGTTGTTTTTGCATAGGACTCTGATACTGCTACTGTTGTTGCTGCTGCTGTAAGTAAGTAAACACTTTCTCACCGATGCACTGAATATCAGTTTAACTTCAAATTATGTGACGCTCTATCCTCTGGCGTCAGGTTTGGACGTGTCGGGACGCCGTGTCGTGTGGACGGTACGCCGTGTCGTGTGGACGGTACGTGTCGTGTGGACGGTGTGGACGGTACGGTACGTGTCGTGTGGACGGTACGTCGGTGTACGTGTGGACGGTACGGCGTGTCGTGTGGACGGTACGCCGTGTCGGTGGACGGTACGCCGTCGTCGTGTGGACGGTACGCCGTGTCGTGTGGACGGTACGCGTGTCGTGTGGACGGTATCGTGTGGGCGTGTGTGGACGTGGGTACGGTGCGTGACGGTACGGTGTGGACGGTACGGTGTCGTGTGGACGGTGTCGTGTGGACGGTACGGCGTGTCGTGTGGACGGTACGGCGTGTCGTGTGGACGGTACGCCGTGTCGTGTGGACGGTACGTCGTGTCGTGTGGACGGTACGATGGTGTGGACGGCGTGTGTCGTGTGGACGGTACGTCGTGGACGTGGGACGGTACGCGCCGTGTCGTGTGGACGGTACGTCGACGTGTGTGGACGGTACGCGTGTCGTGTGGACGGTACGTCGTGTCGTGTGGACGGTACGTGGATGTGGTCGCGGTGGACGGCACGGTGTGGGACGTGTGGACGGTACGTCGTGTCGTGTGGACGGTACGGCGTGTCGTGTGGACGGTACGGCGTGTCGTGTCGTGTGGACGGTACGGCGTGTCGTGTGGGTACGGTACGGCGTGTCGTGTGGACGGTACGTCGTGTCGTGTGGACGGTACGTCGTGTCGTGTGGACGGTACGCGTGTGTGGACGGTACGGTGTGGACGGTACGGCGTGTCGTGTGGACGGTACGGCGTGTGTGTGGACGGTACGGCGTGTCGTGTGGACGGTACGGCGTGTCGTGTGGACGGTACGGCGTGGACGGTCGTGTGGACGGTACGGTACGGTACGTGTCGTGTGGACGGTACGGCGTGTCGTGTGGACGGTACGGTGTCGGTACGTCGTGTCGTGTGGACGGTACGCCGTGTCGTGTGGACGGTACGTGTGGACGTGTCGTGTGGACGGTACGGCTCGCTACATGCGTGGTGTCTTTCCAGGAAATTCGGTGAAGGCAAAAAAACCCACTAAAGCCTTGTTTATTCTCGCCGTTGGCAGAGACAGAGGCGTTTATAGTCATTATTCTCTGAAACACCAGAGGGCGTACAACCAAAATGAACTGTGAGTGAGTTTTCAGACTGACATGGAATCAGACAGAGGTCGTTGGGTACAGGGTGCTAAAAGAGAAGCAGGCGGCTTGCTTTTTCACCGTATCCAGTCAACACTTCACTGTTTTTCCCCCACATGGATTGCGTCTTCGCTCATATCAACGGTCCTGATATCTCGTTAAGACTCTACGTGAGTCGTCTCCGTGACCGACTTCAGCTCCCGAGACTCCGTCTACGTTTAAAGGTCTGATCTGAAGTCACATTGGAGGAAACGCAGTGCTCGTAGTGATTACTCACCCACACGGTCTAATGAAGTCCACAGAGGTTCTTTTTCTCTGCCCCGCAAACTAATTGGTTTCGGCTGCTCCATTCCAACTCACAAACACCTACACTCGTGCATATTATGTAAGCCTCCAGATGGATTTCTCTAATGAGTCAAATTGATTTATTTCACTCTGTAATGCTTGCAAGGGGCCAAAAGAGAAATGGGTAAAATGTGTGCTTCTTGGGTGCATGCTTGTAAGGTTGTAATGATCACAGACGATATTTAACAAAGATAGTAACGGGACGGGAGATAAGGGAATTGTTACATTACATTACATTACAGTCATTTAGCAGACGCTTTTATCCAAAGCGACTTACAGGAAGTGTATTCAACATAGGTATTCAAGAGAACTACTAGTCACCAGAAGTCATAAGTGCATCTCCTTTCTTAAACAAGCATCTTAAAGCATAAACCAGAGCAAAAGTATAGTGCAGAAGCAAATTACTACGAAAACAATAATTGCAACAGAGACTTGTGGACTTTAAAAACACTGGTCCAGTGTTCCCTTACACTAAAGAGATAGAAAGGAAGCATTTTAGCACCTTTCCTTTGCATTTAGAGGATTCAAACCGCTCTAATCATGGCTGCCACTTTGATACTTCCGGGTCACTTCACCTAAAGAAACACTTCCTGAGCTTTCATAAACGCTATTCAGTGGCAAACCAAAGTCTCTTATTTGATTTTTGGAACCCAATCCAATTGAAAAAAGAAAAATGGTTCAATATTATTGGGAATAGATTAGTGATTTTGTCTATAGTGGCAGCACTGTTTTTTTTTAGATCAAGCACAGTTTTGTTTACATCCTCTAAGCCCCTTACCAGCTTTGGCATCACCGGCTGACCTTGGACCCCCGGCAGCTTTAAAACCCCCGCCGTGAAAACAGGAAGCTGTGGCAGTTCACCTGGTGACTGGAGGGAGCTTGGGCCGAATTTACACTGCTGGTGTCAGGATGGATTATTCCACTATATTCCGCTATATAGTGTCAGGTGAATGGGATGCAAATGTGAGCATGGGGGGTGGGGGGGATTTCCAGCTGTGACAGCTGTAAGATGACCAGATCCGTGCCATGACAGTGGAGAAAACACCAATCCAACGGTGAATTGTTGCGTTTTGTTCGCCCCTTTGAGGCGTTAGAAATACGTTTCCAAGAAAAGTGTCTACGTGGGGGATTACATTTAGTACAGGACGCTTCACCCTTTCGCCTACAGTTGTTGTTTTTCCCCCACCAGCCAGCACACTATTTTCAGACGCTCCCCTGAGACTCACAGTACCAACAGCAATGTAACATATTTGTTAAAAACCCAGCTTGTTGTTGGGAACAAATACTCCCCCCGAGAGTTACGCAATGAGTTTTTAATAAAGCCGCGCAGGACCTCGACCCTTCCACCTCCAACCAACCAACCACCACAGCTCCTGAAACCAACACAACCCTCCTGTGTCTAATGCACTTCTTAGACAGCTTAGTCGGCTTTTTAGTTACACTTGCAAGTCTCATCCTATTTGATGGATTAAGTGTACTTGCATTCTGCTGCAACCTTTGTAGACTCTTACTAAGCCTGAGTTGTGTCTTTGCATAATGATGTTTGTGTTTGTGCTGAAAGCATACATGTGCTCCCTTTAGATTAGAGCCTGATTACAAGGCTGTTTTTTTAGTATGTATATATGTATGATATGTAATCGTCTGCAGACTAGCCATGACATCCTTCTCTAAAGCCAGCCGACAGTGTTTGTGTGTGTGTGTGTGTGTGGGTTCAGCCAGAGTGTTGTTTTTGGCCAGTTAATTAACGTTAACTAGTGACTTTATTCGAGAGCACTGATAAAAAAGGGAAAATATGCGATTGATGGCTGCATATATGATATGATGCTAACATGCTTAAGCTAAATGTCCCATGCAAAAAAACATGGCGATAAAACAGCATTTTTGCTGTATTGCAGGGTAGATAGTTAGCCTAGTTTTAACCAGTAGGCAACCTCATGTTCTACCAAATGCAGCCAATACGGAAGTATCTTAAACTTGCATTATCTCTACTGACCAGCAGGGGGAGACTCCTCCGGTTGCAAAAAGAATTCCGATCGTATGGAAGTCGATGAAAAATGACCGCCTTCAAGCAGGTTAAGCTTTAGGGCGGTTCTTATTAACCAATGGCTGATGTCACAATGACTACAGACACTTCTTATATATAGTTTATGGTTTTTACATTACACTGCAGCATTGTATGGAAAAATGTAACATCACACTGCTATTTCATTGTAATGTAACCAGGACTGTGGACTATTGCT
This sequence comes from Anoplopoma fimbria, assembly GCF_027596085.1. NCBI lineage: Eukaryota > Metazoa > Chordata > Actinopteri > Perciformes > Anoplopomatidae > Anoplopoma > Anoplopoma fimbria. Next base: position 6,559,867 of record NC_072460.1, on the reverse strand, counting down.
ATCAAACCCAAAAATGAAGTATCTATTAAGCTCTACTTTTAAGTCAGGTTTTGTTCAGTGAAACCAGACACCAATCACTTTTTTTTTTTTTGTGAGTTAAGAGCACATGTGGCTCTTGCTGCAGTGGATGTAGAGTGCAGCAACACATTGGCACTTTGGTCAGAAGTGAGTCCAGGTATGTGTCAAGGCTAGAGACAAGGAGAAAGAAAGCTAGAGCAGCAGGTTAATGAACAGTGACTTCAGACACAGTGACACACGTAGCAGAGTTCACTGCCTCGCGACGCTTCCATGACGTATTATTTACCCTCCTATGCCGTTACTCTGCGTCCATACCTCCTGCACTTGTTGACTCCTCTTCCCCTTTTCATTTGTTTAACCCATAAAAACACATCCAGGCCAAAGTCCACTACCATCCTCTCAAGGTCGTGAGCCAGTCCTCTCGTCAACAAACCTCAGCAGAGCTTTTATTGACATGCTCCCTTCCGCTTACACACACTTGCAGGAGGCAATTTTCTGAAAACATTTTTGATAGTCATTTTTATTTTTTATAGCTCATCAATTATCTTTCATCTCTCACAGCAGAATTCTCTCCCATTGTGGATTGCTTTAGTGAATATTTAACAACACGAGGCCTGTGTAAGTAGGTTAGTAACAATCCAACCCGATATGTGAATCAGATATTCCATCTGAAGGAACTAATGGAGCAGTGTCACCTCTCTGATACTCAGACACAAACCCCACGGATGCCACCGAAAATATGCAAAATCCCCATAATGCCTGCTGTGAGTTTAATGTCCCTGCTTTGTTGTCTCTGCTAATGCTTTATACTGGCTGGTGGCCAAGAGGATCAGGTGCATAAAAATGCTCCTGTTTGGCTTTCATTTGACTGTGATTCTCAGGCCATTAATGGAGGAGTAAGGTACTAAAGGCAGAAAACATTTGTCCCAAAATACATTTGCAGAAAGTATTTTATTGAACATACACATATGCAATAAACCATTAATCCACATGAGGGAGCCTGAATGTTCATATTGTTCTGATAATTGTAGCTACCTATAACTAGGCTGGAATCGAGGCCGAAGCGTGAGTGACTTAAACTTAAAGCATTCTCTCTACTGACCAGCAGGGGGCGACTTCTCCCGTTGCTGTTACGTGATTCATTTCCTCAGTTGTAAACATGAATTTATGGTCTCAATCTCTAGTTTCAAGTCTTTTCAATACAGTATGATGGCAGGGCTACCTTGTGATTGACAGCACTGTGTACAGGGTCTCTCAGGCTTCAAAACCGTGGTCCACAAACCAATGGATGACATCACGTAGACTGTGTCCATTTCTTATACACAGTCTATGCTTAAAACACTGAATCTTACACGAAAGGCTGGCGTACATTTTGTTAAACTGATGAGGGGAAATGAAAAAAGGAAATAGCCTGTTATCACCACCTAAATGCATTTAGAAAGTATTTAACACGTGTATAAGTTTTCAATTTCAAATGCAGAAAACAAAGTTGTGATCCATCAAAGATAACCACCGCTCCCCCAGGCTTGATCTTTAACTTAGCTGTTGGAAGTATCAAAAGAGTTTGTCTTAGAAGAAGAAGTTTTGGAAACACTGTTATAGCAAACGTAGCTTTGCAAAACAAAGTCACAGGGTTTCATTCAAAATGACCTCTGGGGGCATCAAACGCAATTTAAGCAGCTACACTGAGTCACATTGTATAGATACACAGTACATATTGTTTCCGACTTGTTTGTCATGAACTTTAAGGAATGTTACTTTAAAAAGACATGACCTTTTGCTGCTTGGATCGACTATGCTTTAAAAAGTAATAAAAAAATAAATGCCATTGTTTTCCAAAAGTACCCAAGTCCCACATACTGCTGTTTTTTCAAAAGGACAGAGGCTGCAGTGTTTAGCGTTGCTGTCATGGCTACTGCCATGCTCCACAGAGAATATTATGCCTCCAAGTCTTGGATCTGTAGTCCTAATCCAAACCGTTTACAGACACAGAGAACAAAGCTTTGCCTTTATTCAAACTCCAAAAACAGGGGTATTATATATCCCTTTGCTCCTCTCTCTGTTCCGAGCTAAAAATGGGTTTGCTTCAGTATGTACATGATGGTGGCCAGCTTGTGATTTCATGGCTCTAAGTCACGTCTCTGCTTATTCACAAATCCCAGAGATGGGGAGGAAGAAATGTATTGTCAAACACCGGCCTGTCCGCTCACATTAAGATAATCAGTCATGGGGAGTTTCAAGGGAATTAAGTGCAATGAGAAAAGTACAATATGAACTGCAATATGCTGCAATGTCATCCAAGTATGCTGTTAGCGTAATTGTAGATGCCCTTGTGGCTTGAGCATAGCAGCCTTTTAGTGGATGGTTTTATCCAAATATCCAGCTCACATTACAGTAAGTGAAAACCATTATAGAGATGATGCAGCTGAATTTGTCATCCAGTGTCAATTTGTTAACAAATGCTGCCTCTGTTGTTTGTCATTTCAATGTATTCAATCAAAAGTTCAACTTTTTGGGATGTGCATTTATTTATTAGGTAAATACTGCTTCCAGTTTTATGCTAAACTAAGCTAACCGGTTGCCTGCAGTAGCTTCATATTTAGCATATAGCAATCTGTTCTTATTTCTAACTCGTGAAATAATTATTTGCTGCTTGATTACTGCTCTTATTTCTAACAGCAGATGTTCACATAGGAGGGATGTTGGAGTTAATGGGTGCCTCAACACAGGACTTTAACCCAGGAGAACATTAATTGTGTCCTGAGTGAAACCAAAGTTAAGGTTGGCTTATTTAGATTTACTTCAGTAATTAAAATAATTTACGAACAAACTTATATAAGCCAAATTATGGTGTTTTACTAAACCTAACCAGGAAATAATGTTGCTTAAATCTAGCCAAGCAGTTTTGTATCGTTTTTGTTTCGTTTCAAAATACAACATTAACCACTTGTTTAAAACTGCTGCCGTAATATGGGAAAAATTGCATTTCTCTCGAAATTGAATTGAGATTGTCATCATTTTGAAGGAGACCGTTTGTCATATAGACACAAGAGTGCCATCAATTTTTCTCATCTCTGCAAAAAAGCAAATTTGTGTATTCATAAAGAAGGAATTGACTCAAGAGAGACATCACATGGCTTTTACAAAGCATGTGATTGTGCCGACTTTGGCCATGTTCCTCTTCAGTTTATAACTCCGTCCACGGCACCTCTCAGCTGTGACAGCATAACAACAACAAAAAGCTGTTTTATAAAGCAGCTCAGCGGTGAGGTAAGTGGAAAAACAGAAAGGCTACATTGTTGTTATTGGTTACACCACTGCTACTTTTATTGGGCCTTTTAAAATTCGAGACGATTACGTCTCCTTGATTATTTACTCTGCATTCATTTGCAGCGTGCAGAGTGGGATTCATTCTATATCCTCGTAACTGATCGTATGGCCGTAAACTTGGTTCCAGTTAATGTTTCAGGAAGCCACTTTGGACTTTTTGACAACAAATATACTTTGTTTGAGACCACGACTTGAAGCAATTTTCTAGAGAAAGGTTGTGCACAATCCTACAGTAGCCGGTCCAAAGCCCTTAAGCGACTCGCTTAAAACTTAAAGTGTGCCTCCTTTTTCTTCCTCTTTTTTTTTCATTTCTGTTTGCCCAAAGTTTCCCTGAGCTAAGACTCTCTGACCTATTACCCAAAATCCTACAAAACCGGGTTTGTTCAAGTCCCTTTAAAAAAAAGGGACTTTTTGGCAAAACACGTTTTGCCAGATGTTGTTCCTCGCTACTTTCCACATACTCGTAAAAAAAAAAAGGAAAAAAATGTGTGTGTGAACGCTGCGATGACATCAGAATGTGCTTGTTGTTGTGCAGAGCTGCAGGAGAGTGATGTGCTCGGCGGTTTATGGAAACAAGACACATAAGACGCGGGTCGGTCTTTCTGACGTCTCATTCCACCACGTCTGAGAGTTTCTACAATGAACTCCTTCACTTCCTGAGCTGCTCCTCCGCCTCCTCCTGTCCGTCCTTGACCCCTGCACGCTCCTAAAGCACCTCCTTTATCAGCGTGTTTACATCCAGGCAGAGCTGCTCCTCGGCCTCTTTTAGTCATAACAGGCGGTCACAGTGGACCTGACACCGACTGTTCCTCTGTGCAACCTCAGTGATCTGCTGAGTCACTTTCTCTCCCCTTTGCTACTGTCTACACACTGAAACCATAATAAACAGACTATTTTTATGTTTCCCTGTGCAGGGGACTGTTCATGATTTGAATCACATGCACGTATAAATCCTGTATTACATTTTCTAAATGAAACTAAAGTTTTTGCGTTGGTTTCCTACCCTCCGGACAGCAATAGCTTTTCTCCTTACTGTTTAAAAATCAACTTGCAAAAAGTATCAAATTTGGTCCATCGCTGTCCGTTTTTTGTCAACGTCACTGCTGTCATTATCACAGTAATGTGAGTAGAGACGCTTGTGAAAAACTGTCCCTGTTGGACGACAGACACTCCGCCTTGTGGACAGTTTTCACTAGTTCCCAAAAGAAACCTGGTTCGCAATGAGGTCTGTATCCAAAGAAGCTAGGACCTTGTGATCGTTAGATTCATCGTCACAAACACAATTTGTTCAGGATTTGAGCACCAAAAAAAGATTTAAATTCTATTCACCTGTATTGTAAACTATACCACATACAAACCGTGTGTATTGTACACACGGTTTGTATGGTAGGGTCTATTATAACCTAATCATCTAGAAGTGAAACCAAATAGAACCATATATATTTTAATTGGACTCTGCCTGACTTGATTGATCACAATAATCTTAAAATTGGATTATCCTTCTTAGAGTTTGGTTTTCTTGGCCTACTTTTAATTCCCTGAAAATGAGAAAAGGGGAGTGTGATGACTCCACGAGTTCTGAAAATCAGGCGAATGTTACGTATAGTTCTGTGCATTCACGTGCTTTAATCTGTTTACTGAATCAACTCATTTTCAAGGGAGGAGGCTCATTGCCCTGTGCAGCGTTACAGAAGGAATCACTCCCAGGAGCAGAATCAACTTGCCGCCATAAATCATGTGTCTGCGGACAAAACAACAAGGTACAATAAATCAGATCGTGTTCTTTCATGTTTGGTTTTTTACTGTAATGCAGTTCGTCAACTTGAGATATGAGTGAACACAAACTTAGTCAAAGCGCATATCAAAACACAACATATTTGTCAAAACAGTTCAGGGTTTCTAGTTCAACGTCTACATTCTTCTTATTGGACATTCATAAAAACGTCAACATACAATATAGATTTATTATTAGAGACACAACTGTCAAATGCGTTTTGTAGCTCTACTGTAAGCAAACAAGGGGGAAACATTTTTCGTCGTGTACATTGCTGTATATACAATCAAAATAATCATTTCTTAAACATGGTGGGCTGAATATACATACTGTATATTAAGACAAAGACGGACGGACAAAAATGCTCTTGTTGTACAAAAATCACACGACAGGCTTTAAGTACCATCAGAATACTTTTTTAAATTGTTGGTGTCTTGCGGAGACCTTCCATGTCGATTCCTTTATGACCCCGGGAACATTCCATATCACTGCAGAATATCAAAAATACATGTTTCTCGATGGGGAAATTCACACGTTCCACTTGTTTAATATACCAGGTTGCAAGACATAGCGCACAGCGAGACAGTTTAACAGAACATTTTTTGCAATTGAACATTTCTGCAAACCAGGGATATGGTAAATGTTGATGATTTTCCATTCAGGCAGCAAAAGTGACTTATATAATCCAGCGAGCTATATTTTGAAAGATGCGTATAGAGAAAGTCCAGCGAGGGAAGGTTATGAGTTATGATCGTTACATAACGAAATGCAAGAAAGTCAGCTAAGGGCGGTTGTTATTTAGTTCTGAGAGTCACAGTTGGTAAGCTTGCAACGTAACCATAGGTAGGAAAGTTCGCTGAGGACTATTTATTTACAGTTGTTGCCAAGACATAACCAATCATTTCACAACGTTTACCACGCGGGATTGTGCGTTTCTGCAAGCGTGATAGGAGCTTGATACAAAACGTATTTTGGGATCAATAACATCGACATTCAACGCATTCTGTGGCAAAAACGCACAGTACAAATGGCAAAATGAGTTTTTCTGGGTTGTTCTGAAATCTACAAATGAAAATGTACAGTGACACGAGAAAAATGCATATTACTGCGAGATATACCTCTCTTTTTTTCTTCTTCTTCTTTTTTTGACAATCAAGTTGCAATGACAAAAAACTATACTTGAACACTGGAAGGCATTTATTCCTCGACATGCAACAACTTGACGATTAAACTTTGTACAAGTTTATAAAAAAAACTAATACGCTAACAAGACACATTAAACTGCATAAACACCCCTCTAAGCCGCCACCGCCATCATCAATCATCATCATCATCATCATCATCATCATCATCATCACACTGACAATAACAAGACGTCCAAAAAGTGACCGCCACATTTCACATGAGAACACTCGCGTGCGGTGGAGCTTGCAGTTCGTGTGTCGTGTGCTGTGCTGAGTTAGTATAGGAATGTACAGTAGTCATGCATAATAAAAGGTACCCTGCTATACAAACGGTGAACACTGGGTGGCAGACTTTGTCCACTTTGCACACAGCTCCGGTCTGCCTGGGATGGTAAATGTCAAGTCATGGCAGGGGAGAGAGAGGGACATGCATAGGGAGGACATCACACTGGGGGGGTCGGCTATATTGCTTTTAGGAGAATGTGCGTTTGAGGTTTTCTTTCCCAAAACGTATGCATACACAGACTTATCGGACTGAGTCTAAAACTCAAAGTACAGCCATTAGTCTTCCTCTCAGTTCCATCTCCAACTGCCACCGCCTGTTTCTCCCATTTGTCTTCCCCCACGGGCATCATCAAACTAATCCTCTCCTCTTCCCTTCTTCTTCTTCTTCTTCTTCTACCATATCCGTCTCTTTCGTCCTCACGCTCATGGCCTTAGTCTATTATTTTTCTTTCCGTTTTTTCCCTCTCTTAACCTTACCTTCCCTTTACTCCCACCTCCTTATTTCCTTCCTTCCATCCTTCAATCCTTCCTCCCCCCCTCTCTGCGGAGCAGCCGGAGGGACTGGCATTTCTCTAACAGCGGGAGGGGGAATCTGCACCCGGCCCCGGCCCACGCTGAGCAAAGGGGAGGGTGGGTGTGGCGTGGCAGACACAGGTGTGTGTGTGTGTGTGTGTGTGTGTGTGTGTGTGTGTGTGTGTGTGCGTAAAGGTCTATGACTGGTAATAATGAACGCGGGACCGGAACCCCCACACTACACCTGCCGACTCCTCTGTGTGACGCCCCGCATCTGAAAGTCTCTCCTCTCGTCACTTAATCATCCGGATACATAAAACCAGGGGTGTCCACAATCCTCCAACTGAATCAAGACATCTGCACCCCCATCCGCGCAATATGAACGGGTCTTGTCACTCCTGTTATTGTTCTTTGTCTGACTTTCATTTTGGGGGATAAACATGCTCTTATGTTTGGAACTAAGCTACAGTTCCTACAAGTTGGGGTGCTGTAAACAGGATTGTCCTCGAGTCAGCTACAACTTTTCTTTGCCAATATTTGTTCACATCGACGAGTTGACACCATTAAAAGTATGCCGAATAAACAAATCAGCAGCTCCTGTTAATGATGTACTCAGGGATGTCCAGACGACTATCACTGGAGTACTTTGTTACGGAAGAAAACTTGTTCTGCAGTTATGGAAGGAGCTTTTTTTTTAAAGGAGGTTTCTAAGCAGATTTCTGGATGTTTTTTGTTTTTTTTTTCGATGAACACGGAGATGATGATATTGCTGGAAGGTTCTAGTCATGCAGACTCTAACAATGTGCGCGTCATGTCGTTGTTTGATGCGAATTACGCGAATCAGGCGTTTGAAGTTTGTCTTTATTGTCCCCGTGAGCTGCATGTCACAGCCACTGCGGCGTATGTTACTGTTGACTGTGATGAGAAGCGGGCAAAGTCGACGGGCCGAACTGCAATAATATCACTTTTACAACGCCGACATCCACCTGTCTCCTCGCCTCGTGTCTCTCTCCCCCCCCCCCTTTACCTCCCCCTGGGGAGAGGCACACCTCACAGTTTGTAAAACCCCCCTGGACTGAAATTGTTTGTCTGCCTCTGTTTCAGTTTTTAAAGAGATTTGGCACAGCTTGATCATAACGACGGTAGTAAGAAAAAAACATCTGTGCTCATGGCGACAAAGTACCCCAAACAGATTACCGTCAACGCTTGGCCAAAATCCCCCCCAGCCCCCTCTCCGAATCACCCGATACAAGCTGCCGCATATTGCCTATCAGGAAGCTCCGGTTTCATTCGGGGACTGACTTCGTTTTAATTTAGTGTCGCGCTCTTTCTGGGACCGCTGCCAAATGGGACTGGAGTCAACACTTGCCTGAGGACATATGTGAAAACTTTTTGGGCACAAACGTGTCCGGTGAGGGGGAATTAACAGACAAAATTCAGAAAGTCTTGCCGCTCTCTAATACAGTGAAGGAAAAGTAATGCTATATAAAATATATAAGGAGGGGGAGTTAGAGTAAGAAAAGTAAAGATCAGTTAGGGATGAGCGCCCGCATTGGCATTGTCGCCGTGATGTGCCAGTTCGGTTTAACCGACAACAAGACAGGAAGAGGTCAAGTCGATCCTATTTTAAGGTGGCAAATGGCTGTATGGGAGGTGTGTGGAGACAGAATGAGTCGGGGTGGGGAGGCGGAGGCGGAGACAGAGGGCGTCCGTGGTCAGATGTGCCGGTGCAGCTCCGGTAGCGGCGAGGAGGACAGGGCCGGCCGCGGTTCGACTCCCCGGCTCTTCATGAAGGACAGCAGCTGGTCGGGGATCTCGGCGAGGACGTCCTTAGCCAGCCGGGCCATGCTGAGGACCTGGTTGCCGGATCTGTCGATGTAGTCTCTGAAAGGGACAAACTGGAACAAACCCGTTAAGGACACGTAAGCAACAAGAAGTCTAGAAGAGAAAGTGTTTTCTGATTTTCATTAACGCTGGATTTCTTAAACTCATCTGGCCTTTAATTACGCTTTCATTAACGACCTTGCCTCCACTTCTTATCACATTGAGCCCCCCTCACTGATTTTCTCATCAATTCTTGCCGACTGCTTTATAATATACGGCAGTGCACAAGCAGAGACTGACAGGACATTGTGTTGTAACCCTTTTTGGATTTTTTCCTTTCTCCCATTGCTGTTTGTAAAGAGTTATATTCAGTTCACTGCCCTGGTTATACAAACTGACCCGACGTATGAAAACAGACAGTATTCAACAATTTTTGTTTTTAGATGTATTAAAACATATTTTTTCCTTCTTATAGGATAATACATGATATTAAGATCATAAATTCCAAGGCTGCCTGCAACAATTTTTTTTTTTACAATTTAGATTTGCCGTGCTGTCTGCCCTGGGAAGATTGTTGTCATGACTTTTACTTAAAATTGACTAAAGGTGCTTTGTTCCCTGGAGCTGGTGCCACTTTAACCCAGGTGGTATCAATCGCTCTTCGTTTGGAGCTAATGGCAGTCAAATGTGTTTTGATAAAAGATATTCAAATTGGCGCCCTCAAAAACAAAACATTTTGTTAGTGAAGTAAAGAAACAAGTTAACATTTCCTTCGGTGGAACGGACTAACATTACAGCAGGTAAGAAAATACCTTCAAAGACATTTTAAAAAGGGGAAGTGCAGTCCTTCTTAAAGGGTCAGGCAGGTCAGGGGATTAAAGCCCTCCTACGGAAATGTGCACCTCCGTCTGAGCTTACATACCTCTCAATGGAATAAAATATTCAGAGTGAAGGCAACAGTATGTTATCTGTCCTTACATATATGCTCAAGGCTGCATAATCAACAATCCATGGTGCACCCATTAAGCAGCCATCTTATGCAATGCACTCAAAAAAAGGATAAAACTCTATGTGTAAATTTAGATATGGATAGTGCAATTGCAATCAAGACATATTTGAACAGTAATAACATACAGTATGTATGTATTTTATGTCATTGCATAACCTCTGCACTCTGAGACAAGTCTCCAAACTGCTCACTGGTAAATGGAGTGTACATGGAATACATACAAAGCTTGGATACTAACTCTGGACACTAAGTCTTGATATACACTGCTTTTAAAATTGGAAACTTTAAAAAAAAAACTTATATTACATACTGCAGCTGTCCAAACAAAGTATGCACTGTTGCATCCAGCGTGCATTCAATTGGGACCTCTTTTAACTCTCTTGAACTTTGACCCGTCTGGCTCATATATGCATTTTGCTGAGGATTGTGGGTCAGAACAGCCAGAAAAGCATGCATACTAAAAAAATGCAACGGTGGTGATGCAGTGTAGGTCTAATGGGAGCACTATGACTTTAATTTATAACATGAGAAAAATACATGTAACGTTGATGTTTAACGTCTTCACATGTGCTGTAGAAGTAAAACAAAAGCAACTTAGTCAATCCTTTTGAAGTATTTAGGAATATATTTAATGATTACTGGTACTTTAGGCCATTTAATAGGATTTATTGTGTTGCAGTAGCTACTGCCACTTTCCCAGAACTACATTTTTGCAATCTTATCTACTCTGAGGGCTCCTCTCCACATCTAGGCAGTATACATTTATCATTGTGAGTGCTCGTTTTTCATTGTACCCTATGCTCTGCCAGCTGATCGGCCGGTCCTCTCCAGTGCGATACAAACATTCAAAAGGTGCATTGTTATCAGAGGCCATTGTATTGAGCTTCCTATTTGTGTTCTTCTATCGGGCTTTCTAAAACTACTATTTACTGTTGCCAGTTCTGGGTTTTATCAGTTCCTGATGGGGTTACTGCTCGCTCTTTAGAAAAACTCACCGCAAAACAATTTCAACAAAAAGCTGCTCTTTCTTGTCGACTTTGAAAATAACAATGGACGTTAAAGTGGAAGTGCTTTGAAGGCAAACTCAGAAAGGACATGTCTGTCCAGTTTAAGACACTGATAAATATAATTTTACATTGATTGATTGATTGATTGATTGATTGATTGATTGATTCATTGTCTTTATTTTCCGAATAAGGCATGCAAGCAATAAAAAACATGATTATTAATCAATTAATGATTATCAATTGATTATTAATAGATGAAATAAAAAATAAAAGAGACAACAAAAGTCAGGAGCGCCAGCGGAGTAATACACTGGTGCTTCACCATAATATTACAGTGTGTGTGTAACACACAAAAACTCAAGAAGTAAAATTTAAAAAAAAATACTTTCTACATGCTCGAAAGGGGGTAGGAGGAAGTAAAAAAACTTTGAACTGTTGAGTCCTAACCCTTAAAACTGACTGACTATAATTTTACATCTAATACAGTAAGCTATCGGCTTGAAATTTGAGTAGTGTCACCTGTTTAGTGAAAATAGAAACATGAGCATCAAATCATCAAATATCCTGAAGGCTTCTAATTTTATTAGATTGACAAAACATTTTTGGTAAAGATACAATTTCCACAGAAAAGCTTTTAGTATTATTATATTTGTTTTTATTTTTATTTATTATAGTTTGTACTACTCAGAAACTCAATAAATATCCTGTAAATGATTTCTCTGGATTTTATTAGATTGACTCTAAATCAGTTTGGGACTTTCGTGATTAATCATAGGTGTGTTTTGGGCGTGAGGAAAATGAAACCAATCAGCTTCATCTCCCATTCCCTTTGAAAGCCAGGTGCGCCTGCAGTTTATTGAAGGGTTCGACAAATTGGATAAGCGAAACACCAAAAAATAAGGGTTGACGCATCAATGTTTCGCTGCATAAAAACGTGAATACGAGGAAATTATTACAGCTATCTTTTTTTCCCCCCCAATACATTTTGATTGTATTGATTGAGTTATTGGAACGTTTGGGTCACACTGTCCATTTACAGGGGCTGCTGAATCCAAAAGGCTGCATTACGCATGGGCTTGTGCTGCCGGAGAGAAATGTAGGATTAAATGGTATAAATTTGATCCTTGGACAGGTGGACTGTTGAGTTGTGTGGGCAAGTGAAACCAGAATCATGGTGTTGTGCCCTTGAGCAAGACACAGAGCTTGTTAAGTGCAGTAAATAGACGGGTATTGTGATGTATATTGTATGAGGCAGTCCCCAGTGTGTGTGTGTGTGTGTGTGTGAGTGTGTGTCATGAATTTAAGCCGCCCTTCTACTGGAACAAACTCCCCCATGCTGCTGCTGTTGACAGAAACACGTTCAAGTTTGACCTGAGACGTTAAACAGTATTATGATGAGTACCTGCACAATGTCTCTCTCGGCAAGACGTCCCCTGGAGGACACCCTCACTTCATCTCCATCCAGCTCCTCCATGGCTAAAAAGGAGAGAAAGCGACAGACAGAGCATGACTCAATGCTGGAACCACGGAGGGAGAATTTAAAGGAGGTACAGGATGTTCTGTTGTATTTTTATAAGGTAATTGCTGATGTGGAGCACAGCATGTGGAGTAAGAACAGGTATTCAGAGGAGAATGGGTATGACAAGAATGCCATTTCATAAGCAAAAATGATTCTCAATTACACTTCAGGAAATGAAAATAATTCCGGCCACTCATGGAGAAAGCTCAGCATGCTTTCAGACAGCCGTTTTCAACTATGGCCAAACATAGGAAGAGGTGCTTGCTCTAAATTTGCGGTCTGATGGAGATGTCGTCCTGAGAGCTCTTCAAAAAAGAGCACCTGCAACAGTGTATATCCTGCTCCTGGAGTCACTGTGGCAGGGGAAAGTACAACGCAAGGTCAATTTAGCAAAGGGGTTATCACGGAATTTAGAAAACAAACACTTGAACTGATGGCGTAATATTTAAAGGCTGGGTTGCACAGAACTTTAAAACTAGCTTTCTTAAATTAAGAAAGATTACATTTTTAATCTCTCTGTGGAACGTCAGTTTAGTTTGCTGTTAATGTAGATAAAATTATATTCTGTTGAAACTTTAAACTCTTTAAAATGCGATCCAGTAATAACTTTAATCTAAGACAGACCCAATCCGGTTGAGTTTTATGATGCTGCTGCTAAATTTCACAGCAAAATGTTAGGGAGGCGAACAGGAAGATTGGACCAACGTGCAGACCCTTTTTTCTTTACGTGAAAAAAATGATATAATTATAAAAGTTTTTAATCGCTGCCTCCGCATTCTCAATATGGTAACTTCCATTCGGTTGAAAAAAAAAAATCATGGCAGTAATCTAAGATGCCGATGGCGAAATTGACAATCTGAGGATTCAAAACGGCAGTCCACAAAGCAATGGATGACATCACGATGACTCAGTCCAATTCTTATGTACAGTCTATTGACACATTGACAGATTGACAATAATTGAGTTTCCATGTGGACCAATAGAAACCCACATCACCTCAATCTGTTAATGTGGGTTAACGTGGGTGGAGGTAATGGACTTTTAATATGGTTGTTTTGTAGCGCAAACGGTCCCCATCTGTAGATATGCACTTTTTAATGATACAGCACAATTGTATGATTTATAGCAAACTATTTCACCAACCTCTTAGGGGCCCCTAGACACCACTTTGAGCCACACAGTGTTAAGGTAACACAGACCATCCAAAAGCTTATCCCCCTCCCCCCTTTTATAACCTAATACCAGCTCCTGGCAACACGCAAATTAAAATTTGGGTGAGCAAGTATCTCCTTATTGATTAAACTTTATTTAATTTTGGTTTCAACTTGGAGTCACTAATTTTTTTTTTTTTTAATTGTGCAACAGAGCCCCTTTTCATTTAAATTAAGATTTA